>NC_136063.1:190394155-190667955 GCF_964261635.1 Lissotriton helveticus | reverse complement strand
GACGTGACTTCTTTGTACACCTCAATAAGACACCGTGATGGCATAAGAGCTGTAGAGCATTTTTTGAACCTAAGACCTATGAATTGTGCGCCCCAAAAAATGTTATTGGCCATGGTAAAGGGATGTTTAGAACAGAACTATTTCCTTTTTAACAATCAGATCTATCACCAGGTGAGAGGCGTGGCAATGGGGTCTGCTTCTACCCCAGTTACTCGTGTATTCACATGGGGCTGTGGGAGGAGCAGGTCCTAAGGGGAGAGCACAGGAAAATGATGGATGATCATGTTGTGATCTATGTAAGATTTATTGATGATCTATTCTTCATTTGGAGAGGCTCAGAGACAAGTGCCAGGCAGTTTGTGGAGAACCTTAACACTAACTGTTTAAATCTGAATTTTACATCTACAGTTAGTACACAGACAGTTTGCTTTCTTGATGCGGAGGTGTAAGTAGAGAGTAACACTTTGGCAACCCGACTGTATAGAAAGTCCACAGCGGGCAATACGGTACTGCACGCGTCGAGTCACCATCCGCAGCATCTGATACGCAGCATCCCGTTTGGAGAGATGCTGCGTATTAGACGCATTTTCAGCTCGGACGTGGAGTGCCAGATTGCCCAACAGGCCAGTAAGAGACGCTTCTTAGCAGGAGGCTATGCACCTGGGGTTATAGACGAAGCAATAAACAAGACCAACATGGGTAACCAGGAGCGAGGCACTTGTACCAAGTCACAGAGTGAGAATCTAGTTAAAAAAAAATCTGATGTCCAAACTAGAATAATCCTCACCTTCAGTAGACGACATCAGGAATTGCGGAGGATATTTACTCGCAATTGGAATCTGGTACAAGGGGACCCTGTGATTGGTGGGTTAGTATCGACCAAACCTGCTCTTACTTTTAGAAAATCTCATTCAATGGGCAACAGTTTGGTAAAGAACAATCCTGAAGTAGTTACTCAAGGAACATGGATGTCACAAATTAAGGGTTTTAGAAAATGTCCCAGTTGCAGGGCGTGCAAATTTGGCAGCAATAGAACCGAACACACCAGTCTTTTCCATAGGGAACCTATCACAATTAACAAAAGATTGACTTGCAGGACAGACTTTGCTATTTATGTGCTGGAGTGTCCATGTGGGCTCAGGTACATCAGCAGTACACAACTGCCAGCCCACAAACGGATACTCCAGCACATCAGAGCAATTACTGGAAAGGATCAAGCCTATCCCGTAGCTAGGCACTTCGAACAGTCTCATAATAGTAACCCTAATCTGTTACAATATTATGTAATTGACACTGTTTGTCTTATGAAACGGGGGGGATAATCAAGAAGCAAAGCTTTGTCTCTTAAAGACACGTTACATAATCGAACTCGATACTAAACATCCAGTGGGGCTCAACTCTAGCGAAGATTTTTTACACCTGTCTTTCAGTAATCAATTGCTAAAATGTAATTTCTTTTACTGTGGTCCCTACATGCCAAGTATGATCTCTTGATACATATATATATATATTGACAGTTTTTCTGGACTGATAAATCTAGTTCTCTTTATCAATATGGGCTAATTTTGAATAAGAATGATTTAACTGACTGAATTTAAATGGGAATTTGAGGTACTAATGTTTGCATTTATAATATAGGTTTTGGATTTTCACTTTGTTGGGGGGTTTGCGGCATCAGTACTAGATAGCAATAGCTATAGTTTTAGTTGATGCATTGCAACATCATGGTGACAGGAATAATTAATTTTGCAATACTATACAATTTTAGTTTTACGGAAATTATATTGCACAAGTGTCTTCATACATTAGGAATTGACAACAGAACAGATCTGGATCAGCACAAAAGGGTCAAATGCCCACTGAGGCTCTATCAGACTCACACAATAACTCCAATAGCAGCATTAATGCAGCCAAAATGGGTATTAGATATTTAGCAATTACATCAGAAATGTGAAAAGTGGGTTTCAAACCCCAAGATTTTCTGGTTGTCCACAGGCATAGATTCATGAGTATGGACACAAGGATCAGATAAAGAACACTAATACCAATGTATGTTATCCCGTAACACATTAGGATGTAATGAGGAAGGTTGCAGGATTATTTCTGTTGAAAATATGAAATTTGTAATATTTAATATTTATATATTTATTTATTCATTTATGTATTTATATATTTATAAATCAAGCGTTTTTATCCTCATTTCAAGCTGGTTACAATTTGCACATTATGTATATATTATACTGGCTATATTTTGCACACTAATCTGATATGAGGCTTTTAATAATATCTTTGCTGCTAAACAATGTATTGTTATTGTGGTTGACAAACAGTGCATTGATTCAAACTTATTTTGCACATTTTGATTGCACTATGCTAAAAAGTAGTAATTTTGTTCTGTTTATGATGGATTGGGCAACGCGTCATTTCCTGTGTATGCACTTTAAGTAGCCTCCCCTTCTATGACAATGCGTCATGTGATCAAGACCTGATTGAGGGTCGAAACGCGTCATGGCGGACAGGCTGGTCGATTAAATAAAATAATCCTGATTACACAGATTCTGGGTCCTCTTCTCGTCTTTTGCAACCAGCGGCATTGTTAAACGGCGACTTTGGATATATATATACAAACAACCACCAATGTGTAACTCCTCCTTAGAAGGCAAAAAGTAAATAAACACTGGAGCCGTGGCCTCTATTGCAAAATGTGATTTAATCCGTCAACACTATGTCCAAAGCGTTTCGGAGTTAAAATCACTCCTTCATCACAGGCAAGAAACTGTGTTACTTTGTTTACATTTAAAGTGCTTTAGTGCCAGTCACATGGTATAAACATGGAAGAAATGATCAGTGGAAAAAATCTCTCTCAATAAAGTTCATAGATTGATATACGAACTGCGACTTAGTGTGAATAAAATGAAAACAGATTTGTTGTTCATAATTTGCAGCATATGTGAAAACAGAAAGCATTTCAACATCAACGAAAAGAAATAATTATCGCATGTGATATGGTGACAATTCTGATTGTATTTCAGGCTGAGCCTTCATGAATTATACAAATAAATAAAGTGTCATCTTTTCACTTCAAGGCTAATTGTATCGGGACCAATAGATGCCCACAGATCACGCACATAGTCTAAGCGGGCGTCCCCCTTCATAGACCTTTATTCAGTGAAATTTATCCGGGATGACAACATACACTGTACATTGTATACTTCCCCAGTGGGCACAAATAACCACCATTGCTCTAAACAGTGCAAGTATCTCATGTGTTGGGAGCCCCAACAAGTATGTTATGTGTTCAGAAACCTAACATATCTTTTTCACAATTCCGCCCAAGTGGGCTATCATACATAATGATGTGCAGTTAAGTGCATTGTAACATATATTCATAAAAGTATGAATACTCCACGGAACGACCTTAATATGCATATATTTCATCT
Source organism: Lissotriton helveticus (assembly GCF_964261635.1). Classification (NCBI taxonomy): domain Eukaryota; kingdom Metazoa; phylum Chordata; class Amphibia; order Caudata; family Salamandridae; genus Lissotriton; species Lissotriton helveticus. Next base: position 190,664,515 of record NC_136063.1, on the reverse strand, counting down.
GTACAGTCCCGTTCAAAATAGCAGGCATTTATTTTTTCATCGATCATCCTATATATGAACAATCACCCCTGGCCTTCTTACTGTTCCTAGTTAGATATCTGCAAAAAAGTCTGATAGAGATGATGTGAATAAAAACTTTAAAGGTGCACTAACCAAATATAAACACAACATCTTAAAAAACAGCATGGGAGATAAGATTATCTTGGGAGATAAGAATAGCAGTAGTGGAAAAATGGAAACATTTCATAAATGTACAGACATCTCTTTGTCAAGCTTCAACCCATTAGGGGCCGTTGTATTAAATCTAATGATCAATTTAGATTCAAACCTCCTGAGTTCTGCTATTCTATTGCCCCCCTCCCTTGGCTTAGATGGAATACAGTCAAAAACAGTGAATCTCACGAGGCTCGGATTACTCTTATGGTGTTCGTTAAAAAGCGTGGCAACAGGATATGTTTTATCATTTCTGTTGATTGCCCTAAAGTGCTCAAGCACTCTCTTTTTGCCTTTATGAATGGTGCTCCCTATATAGAACTTGTTGCAGGGACACTTTAATGCATACATTGCATACTCAGTGTTGCAATTTACATGTTTCTGTATCACAAAAGGAGCCATATCTTTACAGAGTTTAATGGATTTAAGACCGGTACTGAACTTACACACTTTGCATTTGTTGCATGAGAAGAATCCCTTGATCTCATTGGTTTTGCTGTTGCTAGGTAACAAATTCTTTCATAAACTGTCTCGTAACGATTGAGGTTTCCTGAAGGTGAGGGATGGATACTCTCCTACCTGTTCTCAAAGGTCATCATCGTTTCTAAGTATCTCCCAGAACTTTTTGAGACTTTTTCTAATTTCCCATGCATGGGTATTGTACTTAGTTATGAACCTCAAGGGTTATTTTTTCCTCACAGTGTCAGTGTTATCTGTAGGAAACACTAAGTCATCCCTTTTCAGTTTGTCTACCTTAGCAATGGTATCTTTGATTAGAGTTTTTCTGTAACCTTGTGCAAGAAATCTTTCAGTCATAGTTCGTTTTTCAGCCTGATAATTGTCCTCAGTGCTGCAATTCCTCCTGGCTCTCAATAGTTCTCCAAAAGGAATGCTTGGGTGGCAACTGTTAGCATGCAGCAAACTGTTGCCAGCCGTGGTTTTTCTAAACAGTTTGCTGCTGATTTTATTGTCTTTGACTTCCAATTTGAGGTCAAGAAATTCAATAGTTCTGGTGTCAGTTTGGCTAGTAAACTGCAAGTTCAGGTCATTGCAGTTGAGGACATCAACAAACTCCCGTGCCTGGATCTCAGTCCCTTTCCAAACACAAAAGATATTGTCAGTGTACCTCAACCAGAGGACAACGTGGTCTAAGAATAGTCTAGTCTTATAGACAACCTGCTCCTCCCACCAGCCGAGGTACAATCCTTCAAAGCTGGAGGCGAAGCAGGTTCCCATCACCGTTCTCTGGATTTGTTTATACATTTTGTTGTCAATTAGGTAAGAGCACAACGGCACCCAAACTTCTGAACCTACACCAAATCTGGCTGAAAGCTAGCTCTTTGTCCAAAAAGTGAGTGTGCTTTGTGTTATTTGATGTAAATCCATTCAGTAGTTTCGGAGATAATGACCGAAAACCAAACCCACCGTGTATCCGAGGCTCCGCGTGCCGAAGCAGGGTCCTGATTGGCTGGCCACACCTTGACAGAAAAGTTGCAGCACCATTTTATATCTCGGAAAACAGACCCCGGGGATGACAGTTTCTGTGCAAAGTGAATAAAAGGGTCAAGAAAAAGGCAGCCTGACCCCATGGGAGTGTTGGAGGGGTCCCAGATAGACCCATGAAGACCAATAAATTGGCTTTTAGTGTTTTTTTTACTCAATGCACGGGAATCCACGGATCCCCCGTAGTGCCCAGCGTGACCTATCCCCTGCGGAACTGTGAATCCTGCTGCAGCTCATCAGAGGCCCACCCCCTTTTTCAACCAATCTGCAAACACTCCTTCTGGCATGCTACTTCTTGGGGGATGAAATTTCTTAGGATGCTGAAGGTCCTTGTCGGCAAAGAACCCCTCCTGATAACACCAGTAAGTCTCACACAGCGGGATTGCTGAAAGCTTGTCGGAGACCTCACCCACTTTGTCCACCACTCTGCAAACGTGCCTCTTGGTGCACTATTTTTTGGGGGATGAAGTCCCCTTGTATTCTGTGGGCCAAGAACTCCTCCTGTTATCACCAGTAAGTCCGACACATCGGGATTTCGGAGAGCTCATTGGTGGCCCACCCCCTATCCGTCCACCACTCAATGCGCCTCCTGGAGCACTGCTAATTAGGGGATAAAGTCCCCTTGTATGCTGAGGGTCATTGGGAGGAAATAACCCCTCCTGTTACCACCAGTAAGTCCCACAAAGCAGGATTGCTGGAAGCTAAAGATGAATATGAGAGAATTAGCTGGAAAACTAGACGAATAATGCAGAATGTGTGTGACCCAGGTGCGTGTGTGTCCAGTAAATTATAAACAGGGATTGTGCCTGAAAACAAAGTAAAAATGTATTCATTATTCTCTTTAATCTATAAATTGGAATCTAAAATATTCCCTTGAGACCTTTTACGTATCATATCCCCCTGGACTTTAAGCTGCTCCATGGCTGTTGTCCTGCTTTTTGAGAGTAACTGGTGGAGCAGTAACTTGATTTGCAAGGAACAAGCAAGGGTACACACCAGAACTCAGCCCAATAAAATGCAATTGCAAACAACTGGAGAGAAGATTGCACACCAGCAAAGATGCTACAGACCAAGCCACCTTCAAGACAGCCCTGAACAAATACCACCAAAGGCTCAAAGTTTGTAAATGGACAACTTGGCAGAACACATCAAGGCCAACGCCACCACACCAAGGAACAGTTCACCATTGTTAGAAAGTTCTCCTGCCCAACAGCCACCAAGAATACAATCCCTCACTCACAGGAACTCTCCAATGCATTAGCAAATCACTTCCAAAACAAGATATCTACCATCTACAGGAACTTTGAGGCCCTGCCCACCAGCCTCCTCAGCCTTCTCACTCTGATGGAAACCTCCGCCGACTGACATCTCACCGCATGGGAACGGCTCACCACACCAGACACCACAGCCATCATAAACTCCAACCATTCAGGAGCACCCACCAACCCCTACCTCCACCCTCTCTTCAAACTAGGAAGCAACGAGATCAGCCACCAACTAACCACTATCCTGAATGCATCCATCACCCCAGCCATCTCTCCTAATGCATGGTAACACGCAGAGGTCAGACCTCTCCTCCAGAAACCCTCAGCATACCACAGAGAACTCCAGAACTACCACCCCATGTCGCTGCTCCTATTCCCCACCAAAGTCCTAAAGAAGGCCAATAACCCGCAGCTCACAGAATACCTGGAGAGGAACAACCTGCTGGATGCCTCCCAATCCGGTTTCCGAGCCAACCACAGCACTGAGACTGCCCTGATCACCACCATGGACAGAAAAGAATCGCTCACTTTGATCCTTCTTGATCTCTCTACTGCTTTTAACAACGTTTCTCACCACACACTCATCAAGAGACTACAGCTGATCGGAATCAAGGTAGACGCAATCAGAAGGATTGCATTATTTTTCTCGGGATGCCCGCGAAGAATCCATCTACCCCCCCTTAACCTCAGAGCCAACGAGCACCATCTGTGTTATTGACTCTGACTTTGTTTAACCTGTTCCTTGCAGACCTCATTCCGGCACTCAGTGCCAGCAATTCACACGCTCCAAGATTAGGGGGCTTAACACTACCACGCCTTCTTTACGCGTACAATTTAGGGCCAGATGTAGGTAATCCCGAATTTTACCGATTCGGTATTTAAGAATAGGTAAATGGGATGTAGATAAATTTTCGGTAAAAATTACTGAATCGGTAAATTTCGTTATTTACCAAATTGGTATTTACTGATTCGGTAATTGCCATTCATTTCTACGGGACTGGAGGCCCATAGGAATGAATGGCAATTACCAAACTGGTAAATACCGATTTGATAAAATGGGGGACACATTCAAGGGTGCCAGGGTGCAACTTTGACACCCTGTTGCACCCCTTAATCGTGCTTGTGTGCAGATGTGGCAAAGTTGAAAATGCACCGTTTTGCATTTTCAAAGGTATTCCTTATTTACCCCCAACTTATAGTTGGTGGTAAGTAAGTAAGTAACGAATCCAAAAATGGGAAAAGCACTCATTTGAGTGCTCCCTACATTGCAAATGCGGTAATTGACCGATTCGGTATTTTAAGGTATCGGTAATTTACCGATTCCTTAAAATACCAAATCGGTAAATTACCAATTTAGGCCACATACATCCCAGATGCCCAATACCGGTCAGTAATGGCCGAAATTCGGTAATTTCGGCCGTTACCGATCGGTATTGGGCCACCTACATCTGCCCCTTAGTCTTAATCCCCAGGCGCAGGTGGGATTACAACATCTTTTAACCACCACACATGCATACTCCAAAGTCAACGGCCTAGGCATTAATTTGGAAAAAAAAGCAAGACTATGACAATCAAAAAGAACTCAAAGAAGACCCCGGCCTGTTTCTGGGGCAACATACACATTGAAACTGTACCTCAATACAAATACTTAGGAGTGGTTATTGACAAAGGTGGACACTTCACTGTTCAAAAGACCTCAATCAGAAGGAAAGGCACTGCCCTGTCAGTTTCAGTAAGACATCTTAACTCCAAATTGAGCGGCCCATCGCTTCTTCCCTTAGCCCAAGCCATATGGGCAAAACTTCTACCAACAACAATCTATGGCAGTGAGGCACAGAGGGACGGGGACTCTAAACTACTTGACGGTACGGTCACAACAGCGTACCAAATCCTCTTCGGCCTACCGAAAATACCTCACCTGCACAAATTTGGGTTAGAGTTTGGTGTCCCAAAACAGGCTCTGGCAAGACAAGGAGCATTTATCATCTTTTGGAACAAACTTTGGAAATCTACATCAGGAACCCTCAATTGTCACTTGTGGTTAGAACAACAACAGCAAACTTCATCACCCGCCGCAAAATATCTTCAAACAAGGCTGACCAACATGGGGCTAGCGCAACTCTGAGAAACACCTACCAATCACTGCATATTTAAAAAGCTAGCATGAAAAGCAGTTAAACTCGTATCATTTATCGAGGACAAAGCTTCCCTATCAAAACGAGCTCACAGCTGGATGACTCTGAGCACATACCGACCCCTGCTGCTTAAAAATATCTAGCCTTGAGGTTTGATAAATCTATCAAAAGTAAATTTTATAAATATCAACTAGGCCTGCTACCCTAAACAAAGCAGTTTCCACAATGGCTGAAGGCTCAAACTGATTTTTATGCGGCACAGGAGGACATGTTACACTTACTTTGCACTTTGTGAGGAACTCATGAATGAACGGAAAACACTTTTAAAACCATTTTTTAACCAAAGAGGCATTTGCACCCAAAGACTGGGTGTGCTGGTCTGGTCCGTACCTGATGGCCCACAGCTAAGTTGTCGATTGGTGAAGTTCCTGACACAGTCGGGGAAAAAATTGCCAGAGCCCTTGGAGGAGACCTCGGCCCCTAAATTGTATCATTTTCCACATCGTGACAGTAGCCTAAACAAAAAGGTCTAAACAGACGTCTAGTGAATGAACTTCCAATTGCAAACTAAAATAAAAATGAATAACTATTTCTCTTGATTAATTTCCTTTAATTATTTATTAACAATATATCACTTTTAAAGAAAATATTTTTTTATGTTTTTGAAGCAATGGTTTCAAATAACTATGCTAATAAAATAAACTGAAACGAGCACCATGTGTGGCCCTTTTCAAAGCTCATCCCTCAGCCCCACCCTCTTTAAAACCTACATGGTAACCCTAGCCAACATCATCAGGACCCACAAGATCAACATCATATCCTACTCTGACAGCACCCAGCTCATCCTCTTACTCTCAGCAGACCCTGCCACCACCAAGACCAGCTTACATACCTTCATGAAGTACGTCGCAGTCTGGATGAAGGACTACTGTCTGAAGATCAACATGGACAAAACCTAAGTGCTGATCGTTGGAAACCATGCCTCCCTCTGGAATGACACTTGGTGGCCCACTGAAATGGGACCCACCCCCCACACAAAAAGATCACGGCCACAAACTCAGCATCATCCTGGACATCCGATTCACCATGAAGCGACAGACCAACTCAGTATTCTCTGTCTGCTTTCATGCTCTACACATGCTCTGAAGAATCTGCAAAAGGATCCCCATAAGCACAAAGGAAACCGTCATGCAAGCCCTCATTACCAGCCATTGGACTACAGCAACTGTATGCAGGAACCACCACTGAACTCCTGAGAAGGCTCCAGACAATACAGAACTCAACAACAGGACTGATCCTCAACCTGCCCAGATGGAGCCACATCACCCAGCACCTGAAGAACCTCCACTGGCTCCTTGTCCAGACAAGATGGAAATTCAAACTACTGACACATGCCTACAAAGCTCTCCATGACCAAGGACTAGTATATATCAACCACCACCTGCGCTCCGCCTCCGTGGCCCATGCACAGACACCGCTCACCAATTAGGACCTGGCTGTTTGATTAAGCCCAGCAACCCAGCACCTGTATGCCCTCACGGGTGATAAGCCACACTCTCCAAGTACTGATTGATTGATTGAATAAAGACTTTGCCTATATCCACCCTGAATCAAACTCTGACATACTCCAGGCTCTGGGTGTGTTGGAGATGTAATTTGGAATAATTGATTAAACAATACCTCAAACATAGAAGGGTTAGAAGTACAGTCTTCTTATCCTTTAGATTCTGGGTAGATGATGAAGACTGAATTAGTGGATTGTCCAGATAAGGAAAAATTCAAATGGATCTGTTGTTAAGAAGAGTGATCACTAGTGCGAGAGCTTTGATAAAAACCCTTAGAACCATTGTCTTGAGTCCACATGGAAATAACCTGAATTGCTAGTGAGAGCCCCCTACCGTGAACCTAAGAAACCTCTGATGAGAGTCCATGGTGAGGTGGTTGTTATGCTAATTGCTTTTTAACCCCTTAGCTCCGGGGTGTTTTCCCACGCTGTGCGGGGGGGGGAGGCCGCGCGCGGCGCCGCTGTGCTGGTGACGAGCTCAGCTCGTCATGAGGCACAGTGGAGCTGCCCTCATAACGAGCTGAGCTCATCACAGCCACACCCGTTTTCGAACGTTCAGCACAGCAGGGAAATTATCCCGCGTGCGAACGTTCCAACGGCTGTGACGAGCTCAACTCGTCATGAGGGCAGCTCATCCGTCCCTCATGACGAGCTGAGCTCGTCACTAGCACACAAGGGGTTAAGTGAGCACGTTCACCAAGAGGCTTATTGGTGCTGTTCCATAAACATGTCAGGGACACAGTGTAGTGAAATATTATCTGATGAAGGTTAATATACATTGTTAAATATACTATCGGCAGATAATTCAAAATAGAAGACGCTTGGGCCGTGAAGCATTTTGGTATCACAAGTAGACCAGAACTGTTCGATTGGGGAGTACATGATGTGGCATATTTCTTTGTCTTATTGGAGATAAAGTGGGGAGCCGATCTATTTAGACCCTTACATGTAGTGCAGCAAATCTTGAAATGGATTCGCTGCTTCAGGAAGCCAGTGAAGATGCTTTAACAGTGATGATGTATGTGTTTGTTTTGGGATTAAATAAATTAGAAGGGCCGCTTTATTTTGACTGACCTGAAGTCTTTGAATTGTGATAGTACATAGCTCAAGATTGGCGTAATCTAATCTAGAAATAATCAGCCTCTTGTGGTATCATAGATAGATGACTATCAATTACTAATTGTAAGGTTTTAGCTGAAGGTTTTAGCTCTGGTATTAGTCCCATTTCATTTAGCCAATATTCCTTGATCCAGAGATTTACTTTTTTTTATTACATTCTATCAGTTTGTTTATTTTGGGGTAACTCCCCATAAAACATGCAGAAAAGCAATTTTAAAAAGATACAAAGAACAAATCAAATTAACACCAAATACATAATATACATAATTAAATTGCTGGCACTAAAGAAATAGAATACTTTTGCACTCAGTAAAAATAATAATTCATCACACAAGTCTAAAAATGAAGTCCCTGTTCCTAGTTAGCCAGACACAAATCAAAAATGTGCTTATACAAACGACTATGTAAGGAGATGTGTTTGATTTGCACACTCTGAATGCAGCTTGATGCCTCTGGAAGCGGACTTGCCCACGTTCTTCTCGCTGGTTGATATACTGGGATGAAGAATAGGATGTGTTACTCATTCTCAATAGCCTAGTTATTACATAGAGTACACAAGCCACTATCTGTCATGTAGGCTGTCAATTTTGATATAAATCTATTGATTCACAAGATGCCATTGTGAAATTTCAAGAATAATATTTTTAATTGGTGTGGTTGTATCTCATCCTTGAACAACTCAACTGAAGGGATTGTTTGTGCTCTGGAAATTTCACCACTAAAATGTCAGATGCATCAGGCTAAAGACAAGTTTCCAATATGGATGTTTTTTAAGGCCTTTAGAAGCTGGAGAGATAGAAGCTCAGCCTGGCCATAATCTTTCAAGTCCCAGGGCACTTAACTATTGTGTCAGAGCCAGGGTAAAAACGCCAATGTTTGAAGATCCATTATTTCAATTAAACTGTCCCTGTGGGATGGGAGGGGTAAATTTCACACACAACCAAAGTCAAACCCAAAACAATAATGGTTGTGTTGGCTTACATATTCTGCAGGCCTATAGGTGTTCTTGATAACAATAAAGTATTGTGTGTGCAGAGCAGCGCTAGTACATATAATCTATCTAGTTTGAGGGCATAATGTGTACTATCCAACATGATCTCATATGGGTGGGGGGACAGAAACACCCCTGCCACACATGTCTACGGATAGGAGCTGGTTCTGTCTGTTTTTCCTGGCTGCCCCAGTACACTTGCAAATAATTATTTTCATGTAGTTTAAATATAGTGGTCAATAGGGACTGCAGAACTACCATCGACCTGAGGTATTCCGTCAATAGATGTCTGCGAAATAGACCTAATGGTATCTTCAGGTCGACAAATGCTACGTATAGATGTTTTTTTTTAATTTTAATATATTTCCAGAAAATCAGAGATAGCCTAAAGACTTGATTAACAGTGCTTGTATAAGGCCTAAATTCAGCCTGAAAGGAGGATTGGACTCCTTTCTCCACACTGTTCAAGTTCATTGAGAATCTGTCTACAGAAAACCTTTTGCAGATTGCCCAATAAACGTATGGGCCTGTAATTGCTAGGGATCCCCTGTCCCCCTTTTTGTAGATTGAAATAATTTCAGAACCACACCATGTTTCTAGAATAGATGCCTAGGCTGCTATTCCACTTGACAGTAAATTAATGTAAGGGGCCTATATTTTGATGTTAGAACGAACCCCCCTGAGACCCCTCCGGGAATTTTATTAGGGCATGGAGCGTTGTCCTTTTTTCTACATTCTATGGCAACCTGTGCATGAGAGACAAAGTAAAGTGCTCAGTTGGTGGCAACCTGTTGGCACTCGCTAGTGTAATTAAGTTGTCATGTTGACTATGTTCTGACAAAGTAGTATTTGAAAATAGATCTGTGAAATGATGAAACCAAGTAGAAGGGGAAAAGAAAAGGTCGCTGGAGGTGTTTCCTCCTCTGCTACCAATGGCTATAACATGCCAGAAGGTGAATGTATTTTTTAGTCTTAGCTGCCTTAACGAGTATTGGCCAATTTGCCTCCTCCCAAATCAATTTGCTTTTGTTTAAAATATGCTTATAATTAGGTCTAGCTGTTCATATTACAAAAGGAATACAAGAATGTATTGCTGTAACAGGTATTTGCTTTGCAAGTATTTGGTTTACCACAGGGTATTCTTGGTATTATTGACTGTACTACTAGCCGTGTACAAAACATTTCCTTTAGTTTGATGAACTTAATACAATACATCTCAGTGAAAGGAATTTTAATTTGTGGTAAATCCACTTAGTGAGTGATAACTGAATAGAAAGTATACGCTTGTCAATATTTAGAATTTAGCTAAGGTGCTAAACCTTTTAATTGACCTGCAATTCTTCCCAATTTGATGTTACATCAGAGTTGGTCCTCTATTCTCGGGTAAGAGCGAAAGTACAGCTGTACTCATAGTAGGATGTAACACTTTATGGTAGCTATATTTTCTGGGATCCACATATAAGTCAATCATTTTCTCCCAGATCACAAAATCCAATGAAAGTAATTGATCCTGCTACTATAGTCCCCCCTAGAAAAGGTGTACAGTCTAGCTTTGTCAGATTTTGAATGCCCATTACATCCGCGTAGGCCATGGGTAAGTGTCAGTAATGTAAGTTGTGTAGCTCCCCACATACACGGGATTGGTAAGGCAGAATGGAACAATGGAATTCCCCTCACTTTGTCCTCCTCCCTAGTCACCATGTGCAAGCATTCCAGTGGCTCAAATGTGTCATTGAAGTCCCCTCCAATTAATAGCGTAGTATTACCATTAAAACTAGACAGGTGATGATCCAAGGTGGCAATGGTCAGTGACTCTATTGCGTTGAATTGGCTGGTTACATATGTTACAAACATTTAACGATAATCCATTTTTCCCAGTTAGGTTTAATCCCAGAATATCAAGGTAAGGTAAGGGCACTGTTTTGATCTCATAGTTTCAGATAATATTCACCCAAATATTCAGCCCACCAGAAGCCCTTCCAGCAGTTGACAGAAATTCATTAATATAATATGTTGTAAAACCATGCCAATACGCAGTTTACATTTTCCAATTTTCCTGAATAATGACAACATGATATTGCTTGATGTACTTAAGCTACAACAATAATGTTTGCCTTAATCCTGCTACATTCCATGGCAATATATGTAAAAATGGGTACCACAAGGATTCACGGAAGTGGTATGCTCTACTGAGATAGCAACGTCTGAGTCTCCCCTAGGTCAACAGTCTCACTCTGAAAATTTCCCAATGGGCCTGAATCAGCTGCATTAGGTATATTTTCTCTTGTGGCTGATGATACAATCGCTAGACATCATTACGATATAAACGCTTGGAGCACTTGTCTCCACTTCCTTGCCCTTCTTTGGTGGACAGGATCATAGGCCTTGTAGCGCTGGCCCTGCTGAACATACAAAATGTTCTCAGTTTAATCAGAGTTCAGCTTTAGTTGGGTAGCATTTATCCATTGATAAATGACATTATATTTTGAAACTGTAACTGGGAAGTTGATGACCCATCCAATCAAATTAGTAATTGGCAGTTGTCTGCATAATAATAAAGCCTGCATCCAGTCAAGGCTAGTTATTTAATTTTGGGTCTAATATATACTTTAAAGAGATCAGCGGGCAAGGATGAGCCATGTGGCATGCCACACTAATTTATGGTGACATTTCCCATGTGAACTGCCTGGATGCAGTTGATTAAGAATAATTTTGTTCATTATGGAGCACTGCCTTGAAGGCTGGCCACTTCCACATAGTGGTACAAAAGGGGGTGGTGATGGACGGAGCATCTGAATCAATCAAACACTCACACCCAGTCAAAAGATCTGGGTTTAATCCATCACCGTTCTTTAGCCCACTCTGCCACCCAGTTCAGACATGGCTATATGCAAATCAGTCTGACCCTGTGCCTCATGGGAACAGTCCAGCCCGAACTGCCAAGCCATGTCTTCCCTGGACCGGAAACAAGCTTCCGAGGACCGGTTTCTGGCATTCCAGCCGTCTTCAGCCCGGCTTGCTTGAATCCAGTGGCAAAGTGAGCAAGGGACTCACGTCTGAGCATACCCTGCCACACTTATGGCGGCCAAAAGCGGTAAAAAAGGGGGTGGTGATGGACGGAGCATCTGAATCAATCAAACACTCACACCCAGTCAAAAGATCTGGGTTTAATCCATCACCGTTCTTTAGCCCACTCTGCCACCCCAGTTCAGACATGGCTACATGCAAATCAGTCTGACCCTGTGCCTCATGGGAACAGTCCAGCCCGAACTGCCAAGCCATGTCTTCCCTGGACCGTAAACAAGCTTTCGAGGACGGGTTTCTGGCATTCCAGCCTTCTTCAGCCCGGCTTGCTTGAATCCAGTGGCAAAGTGAGCAAGGGACTCACGTCTGAGCATACCCTGCCACACTTATGGCAGCCAAAAGCGGTAAAAAAGGGGGGTGGTGATGGTCGGAGCATCTGAATCAATCAAACACTCACACCCAGTCAAAGGATCTGGGTTTAATCCATCACCGTTCTTTAGCCCACTCTGCCACCCCAGTTCAGACATGGCTATATGCAAATCAGTCTGACCCTGTGCCTCATGGGAACAGTCCAGCCCGAACTGCCAAGCCATGTCTTCCCTGGATCGGAAACAAGCTTCCGAGGACTGGTTTCTGGCATTCCAGCCTTCTTCAGCCCGGCTTGCTTGAATCCAGTGGCAAAGTGAGCAAGGGACTCACGTCTGAGCATACCCTGCCACACTTATGGTGGCCAAAAGCGGTACAAAAGGGGGGTGGTGATGGACGGAGCATCTGAATCAATCAAACACTCACACCCAGTCAAAGGATCTGGGTTTTATCTGTCTTTGACAATTTCCTCAAAGTGCTAAAGATCACTTTCTCTTTGTTGCTTGATTTTATTACTTTGTTGGAGTAGTAGGAGAACTTCGCCTGACATAGTTTGCCTTTATAAGCTTAAAACCTTTATAAAACTTGAATGCAAGAGATCTGTCTTTCACAAATCATCTCCCTCTGCGCCTAATGGAATTACATGTTGAAGAGAATTCATCTCATACTGAGCTTTTACAATCAACTTATGCACCAATTTAAGGTCTAGAAAAACTACTGAGTAAGTACCACTCTAGACCTTTTTTCTTGGGATAGTACAGGCAAAATTGCCCTCTTTAACTTCAGAGATGAAATGCTGTGCTGCAATGCATTGCTGTTAGGGTGATCTATGGGGCTAGGTGCTTGGATGAAGTGAGAGTTTGGAGACATTGGAGAGAACTCTACTGCATATCCCCTTTTGTAGGAAAATGCCTCTTTTTACATTATCATCCCTGTTTTTTGGACTGATGTTGCTGATTGTGATTCTGTGCACTGGTACCATATTAACCAGGCTCTGGTGCAAGTGCTCTGACCACTACAAAGTGTGGAAATTGTATTTATTCCCAACTGGTATATTTAACTTACCTATAAGTCCCTGATATAAGGTACAAGTCTATCCAGGGTCTGTAAGTTAAATGTCACTAGAGGAATGTACATATCATTCTACCATTAAAGTGGCAATGCAAAACATGACAGCAGACCTGCCACCAGTAGCCTGAATGTGCAGGTTTCAACTCCAAATTCAAACTGATACAGGTGTACTTTTAAATACTAATAAGTGACAACTAGGTAAGGCTTAAGTATGCATAAGCCTGGGTCATAGTACTGAACAGTAGGGCACATTAAAGTTGAATGTAAAACATGCCGTTACTGTGCTAAAGGCACCAAAAGCGAGTTTCGCTGTAGCAGGGTTGCCTGTTCCATAGGAAAGCATTGGGAGTTACTATTAAAAGTGAATAACATTATCTCTACCTAGGAGCCAGCAAAAAGTTACTTCTTGGACTTTTTAAAATACTTATTGTAAGTCCAATTCATTTGCAAAGTTGGATTTGTGCTAAATATTTCACAAAAGCAACTTTTAAAATGCCTCATTTGACCTGCCTTAGCCCCTGAAAGCCTATTTACCTGTGCTTACAAATGTCACCCAGTAGCTCAATAACTCATTCCTAGGGTGGGTACAGGAGCTCTGCACAAGGCAGGAACATTTCTACCATGTTAAACTCAGGAAGAGAGGGGCGCTGTGGGATTGTTTATAAAGGGCACACATGAATGTGCCCAGATGTGAGCAGGGTTACCCCTGTGAACCTTTTCCCTATTGGTTAGGGCTGAGCCAGGAGTCACCCCAACCAGAGGCTGCACTTGCAGTTGAGACCTGTGATGAGAAACCTAGGGACTGGACCTACTTGCACTTGTACACAAGACTCCAAGGGCCAGTTGGCTGGCCCCCTGTTAAGCTACAGGTAAAAATATCCTGCAAGAAGCCTACTTACCTGAAAGAGCCCCTATGGTCCTGTTCTGGACCTTGCTAGTACCTCCCTCTTGGTGCGAGTCCTGACCTCCCAGTACTATTCCTGAGGTCCTGGAACCCTTGGCTACTGTAAGAGTGTGCTCATCCTGCCGAGCCCTATAACCTTCTTCCCTGGAGAACCTTCGATCAACTGGAACCAATCTTCCAGATAATGCCCAGAGGCTGCAGTGCCGGTGGGCCTCACTTTGCTGTACCTCCCTCTACATTCCCTGGTCAACACCAAAATCCATTCAACAAGAGACCTCTTTCACTCCATACTGCAGTTGCCTCGACGTCGCCGATGATGAGAACCCAATTAGCGCCATAGTCTTCAGGCGCACGAAAACTCAAACTTCTCCTACTGGAGATTTTCCAACCTAAATCAACAGTTTTGCTGAGGTTCCACCCCGAAGCTAGATTCTGTCAACAATGAGCCCCTTCTCTCTCTGCCATCCTGCTGTCTGCCTTCACTGAGGCTGTCAACACCAGAAAAAACTTTTCCGCTGGAACAAACCTGGTATATGATCTGCTCTCCATCACAATCATCTTTATCTTCTGTTCCTATTATTGACTGTTCCCAATATTGACTTTTTGCCATTTTGTTGTCAATTTGTTCATTAAAATATTTTAAATTGACGTGGGATTCATATTGTGCTGTGTTTTCAACTTTCTGACAGTTTTGGTACCTCTAAATGCTTTACAAACTTTCTTAAGCTAAGCTTGTCTGCTCTGTCCCATAGCTACCATGGCTGAGCTCAACTTTAAATTACTGAAACCTTTACTGGACCTAGCAAGAATAGTAGTATTATTACTTAAGGTGGACTACAAACCACTCCAACTAATAGTCCACTTTTCGCACATTGGTGTTCAGCAGTGGGATCCAGAGCTTGTGTTTCACAGTGATACACAGCTATTACATTGAAAATTAAAAATGGATAAATTGAACAGAAAGAAAAAACAGATGTTTGATTTTTAATGGCATCAGGTCTTTGATTGTGTCATTTTTTTCCAAATTTATTTTGATTCCAATTTGTGCACCTTTTAAAAGTCTAAGATGAGAATGGAATTTGATATAGCTAACGCTACAACTCTTGCAGAGGAGGAGATGAAGGCCCTTTGCAGAGAAACAAAATTGAAGCCGAGCCACAATATCAAGAAGACAGATTTTGAGAAGGCCTTCAAGGCCTGGGAGGAAGCAAGCCAAGCACAAATCCCCTCTGAGGAAGTAGCAAGCCCAGAGGGTGAGGGAGAAGAGGACACCCTGTCCCAACATGGATGTTTGGTGCACCATCCAGAATTGGGAGCGTAGGACTCTCTTCCAACATAAGACGTCTGAAAAGCCCATCCTCCAGTTTGAGTTCATTGACAAGCAGTCAGCAAATGAGCTGCAAGCCAAACAGGCAACCCTGGAGGAAACAGATCTAGAACTGGAAGGAAAGAAACAAGCCGTAGCGGAGAAAAAAGGCCAGCCTAGAGCTTATGTGGCCCGAAGAAGATGGTGGCATCAATGGTGAAGTGTCTACAGGGGCCACATATTGCTTGCTCACTCAAAAGTATTGTGCCTAGATTCATGGTAAAAGGAGAAATTAGCAAATGATTTGTCTCCTATAAAAACTGATAATCCTCAAGATGGGTCAAAAGGTTTGTGGAGCCTTACTGTGAGACCTAGTACCCACACTGGGGAGAGATAGATGTGCTGACGGGTCGATGCACGCAAAGGTGTCTAAGACACCTCAGGGAGTTAATTGTACGAAAGGGGGTTTAGCCTTTCCTCAGCAGAAGAGGGGAACAACAAGAATAAAAATACGTAGTTCTCACAAGGGCCACAAAAGTCTACTCAAGAGGTGGGAGTTGTGTACCTTTTCAAAGCCCAAGTGGGTACAGTAAAAAGGGAAAAAACCTTTTGGCCCCAGCCAGGACGTATAGGATACTCAGTCTGTTCCAAGAAGCCGCCATCCTAAGGGATTGCAAGTGTAGGAATCTGGGTAAGTGTTTGCCCAGGGAAAGCTAGAGGTTGAACTGAAGTTACCTTAGTCTTTGTGGGTGGAGGGATTTTGAAGCCCTGGCCACCTTATCTCCCAGCATGGTGACTAACAGGTAACAGCCAATCATTCACAGGGCTAAGGTTGAGGTTCTGAGGGATACAGGAGCCATCATCACCACAGTTGTGGACTCGTTGGTTTCAAGATAACAGATACTCTCCGCTGGGCATGCAATGCTGACAATGAGGTGAAGTTTCATCCCATTGCACTAGGGAGTGTTTACTGGCCTGATGAAGATAACTATGTGTCCTGCCATTTCAGTGGAGCGTCTGTTGAGAAACGAAATAGAAACATCTGCTTGGGCTAATACAGAAAGGAAGTCTCATGCAGGGATGTTGGGTCTGCCTAGGTGGATCCGAGGACCCGGCAGCCAGTCAGGGAAGTCAAGGGATTGGGGAGCCTAGAACAAGGGCCCAGGGTCCCACAACCAAGAGGAATGGCAAGATTTCCAAAAATTCCCACGACCCAGAAGCAATCCAACCCCCAAAAGGATGATATGGAGCCTAAAGGGGAAGAAGAGCCTACACTGGGAGACCTGACAGAACTCTCTGAGTTGCAATGGGACCCTTCAGAAAGGCATTTTGTCAGGGTTATGGATGTCTACCTTGTGTAGTGGTCCAATACATAGGATAGACATACATACCCTGTCTCACATTGCTTTCAACCCTTATCCTGTAGTACGTTATATTAAAATTTGTTGCTCCTACTGAGGTAGTTTTAAACACAATTTTTTTGTTGTACTCTGCCCCTCACCTCCCTAGTGGTATTCCTATACTGAAGTGCCTTTTAACAACTCTCCCGCTTCTTCCCCTAGGGGACGTTGCAGCCCACACTGGGTACCTTGCGGTCCCAGTGTGTTGGAGGGACCCAATGATGAAGCATGTCACCCTCGGCTGAGTGAGGGTTTTCGTGCATACACTAGTTGTGCCCACAACTACCACACTTTTATTTACTTTTTAGACACCCTGCTACCCCATACCTTGTGTGAGTTACACATCCTTGGAAGTAGTATAGGATAGTTTATTCTATTGTGTTGCATACACTTCCTTTTGACCCCCCGATTGAGAGACAAATAAAACTTTTGTCAGGCCTTAACCTCTTTTAATGTTTATAAGTCACTCTCAAAGTAGAATATGTATAGTTAATGTTTTACATGTTCTGGTAGTGAAAAACCTCCAAAATCACCTAAAATCCCCCCAAAATAATTTCACTGCAAAAAAGCTAGCATTCCCACAGGCTAACAGTGGGTTACCTTATTACATTTATTAAATGCTAAATTAAGTTGGATACTTATTTAATTAATTTTAATCATAATGTGAAATGCTCTTTAAAGGTAAATTCAGATTTTAAATAATTATTTTGGAAATGACAATTTTAGAAAGTTAGCCTTTTCCTGCCCAAGCCAAAGGTGCCTTTTTGCCGGTGTCCAGAGTTGCATGACTGATGATGGCCCTCCTGTGGTGTGATGCGTATTCTTTCCAGACAGTGGACAAACGGGCATGAGTGTGGAGAGTTTTGGGTTTTCCTGACGGGATGGCTAGGCAGGAGATGTGCTCCTTCCCTAAGTACACTTCAAAGGGTAGACTGGGGTTTGTACCCATCCTTTCCTGACTTCAGAAGAAGCTTATCCTGTCACTGGCAGAAGCAGCTAACATCTGGCCCTGCCTGTCCTTTGTTTTACTAGTCAAACTGGAGCCAAACATAGGGGAATGAGAGGAGCTGACCAGAACCAGTTTTGGGATTAGACACAGGGGTTGCCCTCCACCCCCAGGCTGGTACTGGGTATAAAAGTGGCCTCCCCTGGGTCTCTTATCAGGACACTGCTGTCTGAAGAAGGAAGGCAAGATCTGCTTGACTTGAACACAGGATCTCAGAAGTTATTCCAGTTGTCAGTTGGCTGACTTCCTGTTTGAGCTACAAGACAGAGCACGCTTTTAGAAGCATTTCCAACTGGACCTAACCTGGGCCCCTCTACTTACCTATGTGGGAGTGATCATGACCCCCAAGTGCTGTACTCAAGGTCCTGGACCTTTGGCTGGAATCTGAGTGTACATCTCCCTGCCTAAATAAAGGTTTCACTGAATATGACCAAAAGCTGTGCAGCTTTTCATCGAGGAATTCACCGGTTCTGATGCCGAGTGACACAGGGCCCTGCAGATCCATGCTGAGCAGACTAAAGGCTTCACCATCTCCGATATAAAGCACCGCAAAGACAGGAGGTCAAAAGTCAAAAAGTTAGAGGAAAATCATGCCAAGCATGCCAGGTCTAACAATGGGTGTCAGGATGCACTAGTCGCTTTTATCAGCAGGCGACTAACCCCAAAGAAGAGTATAGAGAGGGATTCTTTTCTGTGGCTTGGTCACTAAAGATGATGAGACCCGGGCTGTTAGGAACTCACTTCAGGGTTTAAACTGTCCCCAGGCCTCTCTGATGGTTCATGACAAAGACAGTAGAAAACCTCACACTGTTGAAATTGCCCCTCACCATACAGGGTATGGATTTTACAGTGGAGCACAGACCTGGGAATGACCGTGCCAATTCAGATGGGATTTTCAGGCTTTTCTGCTTAGATGATGAGAACTGTGAAGAGAATGGCTGAGTTGCTTCTCACCTTTCATCTGGATGTAGGAAAATGCCTCTTTATGCATGATCACCCCATTTTGTGAACTAATGCTGCTGCACTAGGGCCCTGCTAATCAGGAATCAGTGCATGTGATCTGACCACTAAAATATGTCACAATTGGCTTTATTCCTAATTGGCATAATATACTTAGCTTTAAATCTCTTGAGTATGATTCAAACTATACCAAGGGCCTGTAAGTTAGATGTCACTAGTGAACTACAGCAGATATATTGTGCCCCCCACTAAAATGCCAATGCAAAACATGACTGCAGGTCTGCCACCTAAAGCCTGGCTGTACAGGTTTGAGGTCTCTGCAGAGTAGGTGCTGGTTAGTGTAGCTATCCGTGGCAAGTGAGTCATTTTGTTTTTGAGTATGTAGATCTTTGTGATAAAGCCACACTTTGTTTATTACTTATTTTGCACAGTGTTGGTTGTTGTTGTCTTATTTGTGAAGTCTCCTTTCTTTGTAAGGATTATGGCTAGCCGCAGGATTACTGCTCAGCAGGTTGTTGATATGCTTTTTGAGTCTTCCTCTGACCATGGTTCAGAGACTGACTCTGCATCTGAGGCAGAGGAGGCAGTGGAAGATTCTGGCAGTGAGTTTTCTGTCCAAGACGAATCATCGGATGATGAAGCCACTCTTAGTGAAGATGAAGTGCCTGTCTTAGAGGAAGACATTGATGTGCCGATAGTGCAGCAAGAGGCATCTGGCCCCCATTGAAAGTGCTGACCTCTGGGTTTCCCCTGTCCCCAGGCATGATGCAGCTGACATTTCCAGACTTTAGTGGTATTCCAGGGTGGAGAGTGGATACTGAAAACATTTTGCCTATAAATTATTTTCAGTTATTTATGGACAATGTATTTTTGGCAGAGATTATTGAGCAGACTGGTTTGTATGCTGAATAGTATTTGAGGGACAACAGTGACAGCCTTAGGCCCCACTCTAGAGCTACCCAGTGGACTCCTTCAAATCTGGAAGAGATGAAGAAGTTCTTGAGCTTAACTTTTTTGATGACTTGCTAAGGAAGCCATCAATGTCTTCTATTGGTCTACTAGTCCCTTGATGGCAACAGCTATATTTATGGCAGTCATGAGTTTTGATCTGTGTCTGCTTCTGCTTTGGATGCTGCATTTTGTCAAAATGGTTTAGCGTTGCCTCGATTTCTGAGATATATTCTTTAGGGAAAGAAATAGATGTGGATGAGTCTTTAGTCTTGTTCTTAGGGCCACTTGGTTTGTAGGCAAGAGGGCAGCTCTGGAATTAAGATGTATGTGCTGTGTGACAGTAGGACTGGATATGTCTCTAATTTCAGGGTGTACACCAGTAGGGATTCCAAGATTGACCCACCTGGTTGTTCATCCATTTTTGGAGTGACTGAAAAAATTGTGTGGGAACTTGGTAGAAGACTTTTTAATAAAATTCACCATTTATATGTGGATAACTTCTACACTGGTGTGCAGTTGTTCAGGGAATTGGCCAAAGTGGACTCTGTTGCTTGTGGCATAATCTGGTCTAACCATAAAGGTTTCCCAAAGCTTGTGCGGGGACAGTGTAGTGCACTGTGTTGCAAGGAATTTCTGGCTGTGAAGTTGCAGATAGGAGAGATGTCTACATGCTGACTACCATCCACCATGAAAACACTTGACCTGTGACTGTTTGGGGTCAGGTTACTAAAGTGCGCAAACCTGTGTGCACTTTAGACTATAATAGGCAAATGGGTGGTGTTGATAGAGTAGAGCAGAGGTTGGAACCTTACACTGCTCTTTGTGAGGTTTACATTTGGTATAAGAAGTTGGCTATCCATCTTTTCTACTTGGCAACCTCTAATGCTTTGGTTGTATTTAAGGATTGTTGTCCTGAGTCAAAGATGATTTTTGCTAAGTTTCAGGAGTCTGTAATAGGGAGCCTTGATGTAGTGGAACAGGCAATTGTTCCTAGAGTTAGCTAGATTGAAAAATCACCACTTTCCTGATCAATTACCTCCCACGCCCTCAAAAGACTTTCCCAGTAGGAGATGTAGAGTCTGTTGGCGAAGAGGTACGCGGAAGGAGACCCGTATGTGCTGCTCCAAGTCTCCTTCTAACCCTGCGCTGTGTGTGCCTGCTTGATTTAGAATGTACCTCACACAAAAGAATTTTTGGGAGCATCCATGAATGGTAAAGTGAACTGCCTGGTCTGTATTGTTTTATATTTTTTATTCAGTTTCAAGGTTGGCATTAGTACAATGTATTTAGTTTCAGATTGTATGTTGTATCTATTTACAATTTGTTTGTGTTTTCTTTTTTGTATAAAAAAACCCTAAATGTGATGGCGGTGTGTGTAGGCTGGCACTTGGCTCGTGGTGTGCGTGGCCTGGCGCTTGGCTGGCAGTGTGCGTGGACTGGCGCTTGGCTGGCAGTGTGCGTGGACTGGCGCTTGGCTAGGTTTGTGCGTGGACTGGCGCTTGGCTAGGTATGTGCGTGGACTGGTGCTTGGATGGCAGTGTGTGTGGACTGTTGCTTGGATAGGGGTGTGTGTGGACTGGCCCTTGGCTGGCGGTGTGTGTGTGGACTTGCGCTTGGATGGCACTGTGTGTTGACTGGAGCTTGGCTGGTGGTGTGCGTGGACAGGCACTTGGCTGGTGGTATAAATGGACTGGCGCTTGGCGGGCAGTGTGAGTGAATTGGCGCTTGGCTGGCGGTGTGCGTGGACTGGAGCTTGGCTGGCCGTGTGTGAGTAGTGACGTGCTGCTGGTCACTATACACACTGGTGGCCAAACACCAGTCTACTTAATCCGTCAACTGGTGTGGTTGATGTGTCAGGTATGTGAAAGGGATGGGCCCTTGAATGGTTCTGTCTGCTGATGTGAGTGAGAATGGTTTTGTATGTGTCACACGTATGAAAGGTGTATGAATGGCCTGTAAAGAGGTTGGTGCCTTGTTGTGGCTTAACTGCTCATGAGCTGTGAGTCAATGGTTCAGTTTCCTATCCTTTCAATTATTAACAATGCATTTCATTTTTGTGAAATCTCTTGTTAATAAAATTGTATATTCTGAACCATCACTTACCCTCGTGAAAAATCCAACCAGTACATGTGTGTGCTTGAGGAATAGATGGTTGTGCAGTAATATTTTTCTTTTTTGTCTTTCTCTACCAAGGTGTACATTCCGTCTAAGAAAAATTTACCAACTCTAGATATTCCCGTAAACAAAACACCAAGGGGAGTACATGGTGATGTCTCTCTCATGGATCCCAACAAGGTATCTTACCCATAATGTCCTGCAAACCTCAAAATGTGACTGTCACATTTTCCTTACATCACTGTGCCATAATTTTCACGTTTCAGAAAGATACAACAAATTTCCTACCAGCCAGCATTTCCTCAAGTCTCTCGATAAAAATGGTACTTCAATTGTGTAGGTGAGCCAAGTACTTGCGGCAGGGTAGGGCCCAGAACGTATTGTGGAGACGTCAAAATTTCCTATTTTGAAACAACTAGGTTGTGTGAGAAGGGGGGTCACCTGAGGTTTTGGCCCTGGGCTCAGCGGCCATTTTGGGAAACCTACCAAACCCATACATTTCTGAAAACTAGACACCCAGGGGAGTCCAGTGAGGTATGGTTTGTGTGGATCCCCCCAAATCAAATTTTCCTCACTTTTCTGTGTGGGAATGTTGTGGGATTACATGACTGACACATATTTCCTACCACCTAGCGCTCCCCCATGTCTCCCAATACAAATGGTTCCTCATTTGTATGGGTAGGCATAGTGGCTGTAACAGGAAAGGGCTGAAATCATACTGTGGAGACTTCAAAATGACCTATCATAAAACTACCTGGTTTTGCAGGGGGGCATCTGGGTATTTGTCCCTGGGCTCAGCAGCTACTAAGAAAACCTTCCAAACCCACACATTTCTGAAAACTAGACACTCTGGGGAGTCCAGTAAGGTATGGCTTGTGTGGATCCCCCAATGTTTCCCTACCCAGAATCCCCCGCAAACCTCAGCATTTGCTGAAAAAATCTAATTGTTCTCACATTTATGTGTGGGAAAGTTGTAGGATCACTGGGCTGACACAAATTTCCGACCACCCAGTGTTCCCCCAGGTCTCCCGATAAAAATGGCACCTCACTCATGTAGGTAGGTCAAGTGCCCACGACAGGCAAGGGTCTAAAACATATTTTGGAGACTTCAAAATTACCGATCGTAAAATGACCTGGTTTTGCAGGGGGGGTACCTGGGTTTTTGGCCCTGGGCTCAAACATCCATCCAGGGAAACCTACCACACTCACACATTTCTGAAAACTAGACATCCTGGGGAGTCAAGTTGGGTATGACTTGCGTGGATCCCCCAAAGTTTCCCTACCCAGATTCCCCTGCAAACTTCAAATTCAACTGGAAAAAAAATTCCACACTTTTCTGTGTGGAAATGTTGTGGGATCACAGGGCTGACACAAATTTCCTACCACCTAGCGTTCCCCCAGGTCTCACAGATAAATATGGTACCTTACTTGTGTTGGTAGGCATAGTGGCTGCAACAGGAAATGGCCCAAAGGTATCATTTTACTTGGGAGAACAAGGGGAACGCTGGGTGGTAGGACAATTGTGCCGGCACGGTGATTCCACACGCAAATGTATTGAAAACTTGATTTTTCAGCTAACTTTTGAGGTTTGCAGGGGATACTGGGTAAGGAAACGTTAGGGGATCCATGCAAGCCATACCTCAATGGACTTCTCTGAATGTCTAGTTCTCAGAAATGTGTGGGTTTGGTAGATTTGCCTAGATGGCCGCCGAGCCCGGGGTCAAAAACCCAGGTGCCCCCTTTACAAAACCAGATCGTTTTGTGATAGGTAATTTTGATGTCTCCACAATACATTATGGGCCTTTGCCTGATGCGGGTACTTGACCCACCCACACAAGTGAGGTAACATTTTTATTTGGAGACCTGAGGGAACACTGGGTGGTAGGATATTTGTGTCAGCCCGGTGATCCTACAACTTTCCCACACATAAATATGAGAACATTTAGATTTTTTCAGCAAAATCTGAAGTTAGCTGTAGATTCTGGGTAGGGAAACCTGTGGGGATCCTCACAAGCCATACTTCCCTGTACTGTCCAGGGTATCAGGTTTTCAGAAATGTGTGGGTTTGGTATGTTTCCCTATATGGCCGCGAACCTGGGGCAAAAAAAACAGGTGCCCCCGCAAAACCAGGTAGTTTTATGATAGGCAATTTTGAAGTCTCCACAGTACGATTTGGGCCATTTCCTGTTGCAGCCACCATGCCCGCCCACACAAGTGAGGTACAATTTATATCGGGAGACCAGGGGGTATGCTAGGTGGTATGAAATTTGTATCAGCCTGGTGATCCCACAACATTCCCACACAGAAAAGTGAGGAAAATGTGATTTTTCTCAGCTAAATTTGAGGTTTGCAGGGGATTCTGGGTAGGGGAAACGGGAGATCCACGCAATGTTTCCCTAGATGGCTGCTGAGCCCTGGGCCAAAAACCCAGGTGTCCCCCCTTTACAAATCCAGGTTGTTTTGTGATAGGTAATTTTGATGCCTCCAAAGTACTTTTTGGGCCCTTTTCTGTCACGGATACATGACACACCCATACGAGTGAGGTAACATTTTTATTGGAAGACTTTGGAAAATGTGGGGTGGGTGGAATTTTGTGGATACACACAGATTCCAGAACTTTCCATCACAGAAATATGAGGAAAATATGTTTTTTAGCCAAAGTTTGAGGTTTGCCAGAAATTCTGGGTAAGAGAATATGGTGAAAGCCAAATAAGTCTCCTCATCCTGAATTCCCATGGGTGTCTAGTTTTCAAAAATGTATAGGTTCACTAGGTTTCCCTAGGCACCGGTAGAACTAGGGTTAAAAATCTACAGCTAGGCACTTTGCACAAATAGGGTCAGTTTTCATTGTAAAAATGAGGTGTGTCCACATTGCATTTTGGGCAGTTTCCTGTCACTATCACTAGGCCTGCCCACACAAGTGAGGTGCCATTTTTATCAAAAGACTTTGGGAAATGCAGGGTGGGTGGTATATGTGGATCCACGCAGATTCCAGAACTTTACATCACAGAAATGTGAGAATTTCTTCTTATTTTTTTTTACAAAGTTTGCCGTTTGCAAAGGATTCTGGGTTACCGAACCTGGTGAGTGCCAGACAAGTCACCCCATCTTGAATTTCCCTGGGTGTCTTGATTAAAACAATTTATAGGTTTGCGAGTTTCCCTAGGTGCCGACAGAGGTAGGGTTCAAAATCTAGGCACTTTGCAACATTGTAAAAATGTGTTGTGGTCTACATTGCGTTTTGGGCTGTTTCCTGTTGCGGGCACTAAGCCTACCCACACAAGTCTGGTATGATTCTTCTTAGAAAACTTTGGGGACTGTGATGTGGGTGGAATTTTGAGGATTCACGGACATTCCAGAACTTTTCATCACATAAATGTGACAAACTTTGATGTTTGCAAGGGATTATGGACAACAGAACCTGGTGAGAGCCAGGCAAGCCACCCCATCCTTGATTCCCCTGAGTGTCTAGTTTTCAAAAACGTATAGGTTTGCTCGGTGACCCTAGGTGCCAGCAGAGCTAGGGTTCAAAATCTACAGCTCGGGGCTTTGCAAAAAAAGGGTCAGTTTTCACTATAAAAATGTGGTGGTCCATGTTGCGTTTTGGTTGATTTGAAAAAACGTTAGCACCGGGCTCAGTGCTGTTTAACAATAGAGTAGCGTGCAAACTCTAGACACACAACAACATAATACACATTGTAACAAACAACTTAGAAAAATATTTTTGGTTTTATTGATCTTTTTGTATTTTTTTATGGATAGAAAAAAAATATATATATATATATATTACCTACTGGCGGTCGCCAGTAGGTAGTTATAGTTAGGACCTAGTTTCCATAGGAAATCCTCAACATTCTATTCAATTTACCCGTTCCCCCCTTATGGACAACAGACGCCCTAAATAAACCTCTACTAGAAGCTGGTATTAACTGTTGGGACGACTTGTTCATGGATGGGGCTCTACTCCCATGGGACTATCTTATTAACAAAGTCGGCCCTGAGTTGTCAAGATTTAAATATATTCAGATTTCTAGCTGGGCCCAGACATATTATGGACAGTCAATGAGACGTTGTAAGCAGCCTATAGGTGGTGTTAGTGACTTGATAACTTCCTTATTAGATAACCCAGTGGTGAAAAAAGAAATCTCCCGGTGGTATAACAAAATAATAGATGAAATCGACATTAGTTTTCAATTACCAACAAACTTATGGGCAGAACTAATGCCGGGGCAGGAAGTGGAAGAGCTCTGGAGTGCTTCTTGTTCATTGCTCTGGGATCTAGTTAAACCATCGTGGCTTCGTCGGAATCATCTCTTCACCTTGCATAGGGCATACTATTCCCCGCATAGGTTAACAAAATTCTCATTAACTGGCCCAGTTTCCTGTCCTAGATGTGGGCTTGCTGCAGCAACTGATACACATATGTTTTTGGAATGTCCTAGCTTATCTGAATATTGGGAAGTCATTAAAAACAAGTTGTCGCATGCTGTGGGCGAAAACATCACAATAGACCTTAAGCTCGTGATTTTTGGTCTGAGGAACAATACTCGCGATGCTGCAACAAGATTAATATTTTATTCTATCCTTGCAGCACGTAGGGAGATATGTAGACACTGGAAAGACGCTATACCACCTACTGCGCATGAATGGCGAACATCACTTCTCCAAATTTCTAAGCTGGACTTAGCCAGGGTAGGAAACCCGAATACTAGAGCATTTTGGGCAATGCTTGGTTAGTCGTGATCTTCACCTGGGGTTTTTTTTTTTTTTTTTTTTTTTTTCCAGGTCCTATGATTAATGTGAGCATCGCCTACCTTGACTATTGAGACTATTAGTCTAAATTCCAAGGGGGTCTCGATGATTCGGGCTCTATCAACTGAGGTATCATCTTAAGCAAGTTCAAGAGTGGTCGCTGTATTTAGTGCCAAAGGGGAACTGACCGTACCTCTCGATAGATAAATCCCTCACCAGCTTCAGGGCTGTGTTGGCTTAGTACAAGACCTTCTGGCTATTCGCTCTGTGGTGGTTTTCTTCTCGGTATTGATAGATTGGAGCTATGCACCCAAATGAGGATAAAAGAAAAAAAAAAAAAAAGAAAAAAAAAAACATTCTATTTGGATTAACTTTGGCCCTGGTGGATGAATCTTTGCGAATTTTTCAAAGAAGATGGCTCGGTCCGCTGCGCTCCTTCCCTGAAAGTTTGGGGGGGATTGGTGAAGTGGGGGCTGAGATAAAAGGGGGGTCCCAAAACGTGTTTTCTCCATGTTATTATCCATAGGACGTTTAGACACGGCTACAGGTCGAACGGCTGAATGGATTTATAAGAAATTTGGCAAAACTGTAGAGTCCAATATAAATGTAGATGAATGTCGCACACTTTCGTACACTTAATCAATGTTCAGCGGTATGTGTGCTGCTCTGCATTAGTGCCTGCTAAGCACTATTATATAAACTGAAAATTTTGGCCTAACACCACACGGTCAGGGGTTCCAGTAGTCAACTACAAAAGCAACAAGGAAACAATGTAAAACAATGCCAAATTACAAATTATCAGTAGAATTGCAGATATACATCAACTAGAAATGCTAGAACTACTCTGAGTAGTTCTAGCATTTCTCCCTGATAAGTCGTAGTGATGGTTTGGATTTATTTTCTTTCCAGATAAGAGTATCTCATACATTTGCAAGGTACGCTTGTTCCTCATTTTTGCCAGCAGTTGATTGAGCAATGCTAATATATGTCTGTTTTCACATGCTTTTATATGTTATGTGTGAGATTGCATTTATGACCTATGTAGTTGTGATATTGTAGATAGTACCTTTTTTATCTTTTAATGTTGATATTTAATGTTGATGTATATCTGCAATTCTACTGATAATTTGTAATTTGGCATCGTTTTACATTGTTTCCTTGTTGCTTTTGTAGTTGACTACTGGAACCCCTGACGAAGGGACAAGGACGTCCCGAAATGCATTGGGTGGTGGTTCAGAAAATTTGCAAATAATGATGTATATTGATATACGAAGGAACTTTACGAAAAGTGTTTATGATTATGATTTAATGATGATTTAAATAAATGCTATAATATTGCATACAATTTGGTTGATTGGACAAGCCGTTTGAATATTTTAATTTTGATTCAAGTAGTGCGCACTGCAGTCCTAGCAGCCCGTGTGGTGTTAGGCCAAAATTTTCAAAACTGTAGAGTCCGGCTCGCAGATTACGCTTTTTTTGGAATGGTGTAAATCCGTTCAGTAGTTGATGAGAAAATTAAAGTTAAAGTCAATTATATATCTGTAAGCGCGGACGGGTGCGCGCACTCAAGCGGCTGCGCGCGAGCGGAATTTTTTTTTTGCTGCGTGACGTCTGTTAACGTTCGATTCGAAGGAAATCAGGAAGTGTTGACCGCCATTTTGTCACTGCGAGTGAATATATTGTTCATTTCAAAGCGTTGGAACATGGAAAGGGGAGAAGGTAGAGATTGTTTTGCTGCGTAGGTTATCTCAGGGTGTGCAGTAAGGTCCTTAAAGGCGAAAATATGTATATTTTTTTTTTTGAAAAAAGTTGCGGGGTGCGCGCACTCGGGCGCGCACACATATTTACAAGAGTGTGAAAAAGGAGATAAATCAGAAGTTTCAGTGCTTTGAAATAAGGTGGCTCTGAAAAGAGCCCTTGTGTTAATTGAGTTTTTTCTGCAATGTATATGTACATAAGCGGCGTTCATTTGTGTTCACCCTCGCATTGCTCAGTAGTTGGTTCAGCCCGGACCATTTATTAGAGGTAGACCACCTGGCTCCACCGGAGGACACCCCTAATAAAAAGGACATATATAAAGAAAAATGCGGATTAGCCGCTGTATCGTGCTAGCAAATAAAAGAACATAAAAATCGTTAGGAAAAACAAAAGGAATCAAGTAAAATCAGTAGGCCACTGATGGGATCTCTTTTCGACCTCACTGAAATGGAAGCATTAGGTACAACCCCTCAGGAAATATGAAACTAGTAAAACCGAACTCAACGCCATGATGACTGCGAGACAGCTCGGCTCCACCGCCCCACCCCGCCCAATTAACAACAAACACTAGGCAAATATTAGAAATATACAACACTATAGCAAAGTGACAGGTTAAAACGTTTTTATTTGAACAAAAATATATTAAACAACTATTTACATAGCAAACGGCTGCAACAACAAACCCACAATGCATTTCGCCGTCTGCTTGACGCCGTTCCTATCCATCCTTCCCCAAAAGTAGCAATGTTGGGCTACTTTGGGCTACTTTGTAGTAGGTTTTTGGGCGTCAGATAGTCTACAAAAGCCGTCGGTGGCGGCCTGGGGTGGAAGACCATTACGCGAATAGTCCAGAGGCGACACCACGCGCCAAGGCCTGCCCCCAGGATGTCCGGAGGAGGCGCGGATGACCCCCCCCTTCCCCCTCCGGGTAGGGGGTCGTCTCCAACGCTAAGATTGCCATTAGCGTTCCACAGGACGAGCCCGCGGTTGGCTGACCGGGGGACCCGCTCCTGTGGCCGTGGCAAAGAACGGCTGGCCGCCATTGGCCGGAGAAGTCGTGGGGCGAAGGGCCCGGCCCGGGAATGTACTGGTCCTCCCATTCCCTTCCTCCTCTGATGCCTTGCAGGCCACGGGGGGGGATGTCTTGCTCATGCCTCTGACCCCCCCCCCTCTTCTTTCATCGCCTGGTCCGGCCATAACAAATGTCAGCAAGACGCTGTGGGGTGCACTGGGAGGGAGAGGCGGCGCGGACGAGCCTCTCCCGCCTCCCCAGGTGGAGGCCCCTCAGCTGCACCCCCAACGCTCCACGCACCCGGCAACGGGTTCGTCCACTCTTGCGGTGCAGCGACAGTCCACGCACCCGGCAAAGGGTTCGTCCACTCTTGCAGTGCAGCGGCGCTCCACTCGCCCAGCGGGGTCTCGTCCACTGTTGTGATGCAGCGACGTTTCGCCCGAACCAGCCGAATTGAGAGATTGGGCCTAGCATGCAAAGATGGCCTGGTCGCTTGTCAATTAGAAAATGAGTCCCCCATCCAGAAGCGTTCTCCTCAGCTTTGAAGATTCTACGAGAACCGCAGGGGCCCCCGACTCCCGCGGGCCCCCGATGGAGAATGACTGCCATGATTGCCCGCAGAACGACCAAAGCGTAGCCACGAGACGTTGGCACTCTCATGCTGGCGCCGGCCTCAGTCTGAATGACCAAAAATCCTGCAGACTACTGATTTGATCAGTTCCGGTGGAACACCAGTATGACTCGGTAGGAAAGATTGTTGCCCCCTCCCTTTTCTTTGATTGATGGTTCATGTCACCAGTCCCTTCTGTTGCCCCTTAACGAAACTTCTGGACTGCCGAAAGAGGTTCTGGTCCAACCCCGAGTTGGTGGAGACATTTTGACTATACTTGGACCCGCCTGACCCCACCCAAAATGGCGCCGGTACAAACGAAACTCGCAACTCCCCGTTGTGTTCCGGATGCTCAGACTTGATATCATGAGATATGTATGCAGTTTTTTTTTAAGCACATGGCGGGAGGGGATGAGTATTGATTGAACATTCGGACAATGATTTGATATTAAGTTCTGACGCGCCATTGATTACAGTATTATTGAAAGGTCGATTTTTCAACACTTATGGTACTTGCCCACAATGAATTTTCGATATGATTTTATTGCACTTATTGTACCTTGATGAAATAAAACAACCACCGACTGAGTTATGTTTTCCTCAAATAAATTTGCCCTCATGTACAGTTCCAGTCTGCTAAGTGGCTGGCCCACGTGGTTGTAGGCCTGCATTTGTACGTAAACATTTTTTTAATAAAGATTTTGTGAGAAACAAATATAGTCGTAGCTCTTGGATTGGTCAGTTCGAATACACAGCCATCGTTTCCGAGCTACGTAAAATACAGGCGAAATAAAGCAAGTCGATTACTGAAAGGTTAAAAAGCAAAGTACCCAGAAATATTGAACATGTGAATGGTCCAAGTTTGTTGCGTGTGTTCTTTTTTACTTTTGTGCAACGTAAGGCAATCGATAAAGGTCCCGATGTTCTGTTTTACTTTGTATGCCACCTATCTCAGGGAAATTGTTTCAGATGCCCCTAAACCAGACCCGATACCACTGTAGACCACCCCTCCTCCTCGAAGGAGAACACGAGTTCACCCCACTTTACACTGACTGCCCTTTTGTTTCGACACCCCCCCTACACAAGATCCGCAACACCACACGTGGGCGATCTATGCAATGTGCAGTCCATCAATGATTATGCCTCCCGCACTACCAGTCCCTCTGGGCTTAAACCGCCGAGATGGAAGGGACTGCACCCGGCGGAGATAGGTCGGATACGTGGTAAGTAAAAGCCTTTTGGGTTTATGCGCGCGGATGTGCCTTAAAACGCTGCCCCCACCCCCTTCTTTTTCCCCTTCTTTCTGCAGGTCAGATCGGAACATCGACTAAAGAATGGAGAAGACCTAAGCAACACGACATGGTTCTGCGGGGACAAATGATACATCATCCATGGGGACTGCCCCTGAGGACATGACGACTTGGGTGATGTGAACGCACGCGTGTATGACCGGATGTGTATAACTCGACTGGATATACGTTGCACGCGTTGACTCGATAGGAGAGATGTTTTTGTACGACTTGAATGATGAATGAACGACCGATGGAATGGGGAAAAAGGGGGGTCTGAGCATGGCACCTATACACGACGAGCAATGCAACCATGAATGACGTGCACCTACGAGTAGGTTCATACGGTAACTAAGTAGGGGAAGGTTCAGGACTATTCCAGGGTGAGGTTTAACCAAGTGCGTGGTGCGCGCACTCGGTCGCGCACACCTATTTACAAGAGTGTGAAAATGGAGATAAATCAGAAGTTTGAGTGCTTTGATATAAGGTGGCTCTGAAAAGAGCCCTTGTGTTAATTGAGTTTTTTCTGCATTTATAAGTAAGTACCGATGCAGAGTCTGATGTTGCAGAGGAAGATTCTGTTTCCCTCATCCGTGAAATGAACACCATCTGTCCTATAGATGTCTTGCATGTGGTAACGCAAGTTGTTGTGGTAAATAGAACCCATGCTATAATCTCTGAGGAAAGCAGAAACAGATTTATTAACATGTCTCCTTGCTTTCTCAATTTGTGCACAATGTTGATTGGACTAATTCCATTTCTGTCTTTGGCATATATTGGAATATACCAAGGCAGTTCTGGCTTCGTTATTACGAGCACTAGAAAACAAGACATTCTGGGCAATACCATCCTTGACGCAGCCCTTTATTCTACAAGATGGTGTCTTTCAAAAGCCAGGGGTATAGGAGTATGTAACAAGCGAGTCATTTAATTGAAAAAACTAAACGTGACAAACGGTTGCAGGATCAGTGAAGGTTGATTTTTTAATTGAAAGTATAACAGGATCAGTTACAATAAAATCGTCAATACGCATACCATGGGTGAGTATCATGGGTAACATTACTTCGAAACTTTATTAATACAATAATCAATAATGAAAAATCGACATCAATAGGGTTGTCCGTATTCCTAGTCAGTACCCTTCCCCGCCCGCAATGTGCATAAAGACCGCATACATACCCCATAACGTCAAGGCTAAGTAACTAGAACGTCATAAGGAGTTGCAATTCGCTCCCATACTGGCGCCATTTTGGTCGAGGTCAGGCAGGACCAGAGTATAGTTCAATGTGTCCAATAAGTAGCGGCAGGACCAGAATCCCTTTCGGCAGTTCTGGCTTCGTCATTACGAGCACTAGAAAACAAGACATTCTGGGCAATACCACCCTTGACGGAGCCCTTTATGCTACAAGATGGTGTCTTCCATTCAGAAAATATTGTTGGCAGCATTTTGAAAGGAAAGATAAACGGCCGTTCTCCTAGTGAGTCTCACATTGTTACATTTATGAAGAAAAAGCCTGAAGAATGTACAAACTGAAAACCAGTTTTTGTCTGCATAGCTTCAGCAGCAACACTTGAGTCAGCTTTGTGTGAAGCCGCCATCTTCATGCAATCAATACCGTCCCCCTGCACACATTCAGGGACCAGGCCGCATTGCGAGGGCACCGCAGGACGTGTCTTCAGGTCAAACGGATTGTGGGACAAGGTCCAGAAAACAAGAGTCACCAAAAGGCTAAAAGTCCCGCCGCGCCCCGGGAGCCGGCCGCCTATGTCGGGGGCGATCTCAGATGGTGTCTTCCATTCAGAAAATATTGTTGGCAGCATTTTGAAAGGAAAGATAAACGGCCGTTCTCCTAGTGAGTCTCATATTGTTACATTTATGAAGAAAAAGCCTGAAGAATGTACAAACTGAAAACCAGTTTTTGTCTGCATAGCATCAGCAGCAACACTTGAGTCAGCTTTGTGTGAAGCCGCCATCTTGATCCAATCAATACCGTCCCCCTGCACACATTCAGGGACCAGGCCGCATTGCGAGGGCACCGCAGGACGTGTCTTCAGGTCAAACGGATTGTGGGACAAGGTCCAGAAGACAAGAGTCACCAAAAGGCTAAAAGTCCCGCCGGACCCCGGGGGCCGGCCGCCTATGTCGGGGGCGATCTCAGATGGTGTCTTCCATTCAGAAAATATTGTTGGCAGCATTTTGAAAGGAAAGATAAACGGCCGTTCTCCTAGTGAGTCTCACATTGTTACATTTATGAAGAAAAAGCCTGAAGAATGTACAAACTGAAAACCAGTTTTTGTCTGCATAGCATCAGCAGCAACACTTGAGTCTGCTTTGTGTGAAGCCGCCATCTTGATCCAATCAATACCGTCCCCCTGCACACATTCAGGGACCAGGCCGCATTGCAAGGGCACCCCAGGACGTGTCTTCAGGTCAAACGGATTGTGGGACAAGGTCCAGAAGACAAGAGTCACCAAAAGGCTAAAAGTCCCGCCGGACCCCGGGGGCCGGCCGCCTATGTCGGGGGCGATCTCAGATGGTGTCTTCCATTCAGAAAATATTGTTGGCAGCATTTTGAAAGGAAAGATAAACGGCCGTTCTCCTAGTGAGTCTCATATTGTTACATTTATGAAGAAAAAGCCTGAAGAATGTACAAACTGAAAACCAGTTTTTGTCTGCATAGCATCAGCAGCAACACTTGAGTCAGCTTTGTGTGAAGCCGCCATCTTGATCCAATCAATACCGTCCCCCTGCACACATTCAGGGACCAGGCCGCATTGCGAGGGCACCGCAGGACGTGTCTTCAGGTCAAACGGATTGTGGGACAAGGTCCAGAAGACAAGAGTCACCAAAAGGCTAAAAGTCCCGCCGGACCCCGGGGGCCGGCCGCCTATGTCGGAGGCGATCTCAGATGGTGTCTTCCATTCAGAAAATCTTGTTGGCAGCATTTTGAAAGGAAAGATAAACGGCCGTTCTCCTAGTGAGTCTCACATTGTTACATTTATGAAGAAAATGCCTGAAGAATGTACAAACTGAAAACCAGTTTTTGTCTGCATAGCTTCAGCAGCAACACTTGAGTCAGCTTTGTGTGAAGCCGCCATCTTGATGCAATCAATACCGTCCCCCTGCACACATTCAGGGACCAGGCCGCATTGCGAGGGCACGGCAGGACGTGTCTTCAGGTCAAACGGATTGTGGGACAAGGTCCAGAAGACAAGAGTCACCAAAAGGCTAAAAGTCCCGCCGGACCCCGGGAGCCGGCCGCCTATGTCGGGGGCGATCTCAGATGGTGTCTTCCATTCAGAAAATATTGTTGGCAGCATTTTGAAAGGAAAGATAAACGGCCGTTCTCCTAGTGAGTCTCACATTGTTACATTTATGAAGAAAAAGCCTGAAGAATGTACAAACTGAAAACCAGTTTTTGTCTGCATAGCATCAGCAGCAACACTTGAGTCAGCTTTGTGTGAAGCCGCCATCTTGATCCAATCAATACTGTCCCCCTGCACACATTCAGGGACCAGGCCGCATTGCAAGGGCACCCCAGGACGTGTCTTCAGGTCAAACGGATTGTGGGACAAGGTCCAGAAGACAAGAGTCACCAAAAGGCTAAAAGTCCCGCCGGACCCCGGGGGCCGGCCGCCTATGTCGGGGGCGATCTCAGATGGTGTCTTCCATTCAGAAAATATTGTTGGCAGCATTTTGAAAGGAAAGATAAACGGCCGTTCTCCTAGTGAGTCTCAGATTGTTACATTTATGAAGAAAAAGCCTGAAGAATGTACAAACTGAAAACCAGTTTTTGTCTGCATAGCCTCAGCAGCAACACTTGAGTCAGCTTTGTGTGAAGCCGCCATCTTGATCCAATCAATACCGTCCCCCTGCACACATTCAGGGACCAGGCCGCATTGCGAGGGCACCGCAGGACGTGTCTTCAGGTCAAACGGATTGTGGGACAAGGTCCAGAAGACAAGAGTCACCAAAAGGCTAAAAGTCCTGCCGGACCCCGGGGGCCGGCCGCCTATGTCGGGGGCGATCTCAGATGGTGTCTTCCATTCAGAAAATATTGTTGGCAGCATTTTGAAAGGAAAGATAAACGGCCGTTCTCCTAGTGAGTCTCATATTGTTACATTTATGAAGAAAAAGCCTGAAGAATGTACAAACTGAAAACCAGTTTTTGTCTGCATAGCATCAGCAGCAACACTTGAGTCAGCTTTGTGTGAAGCCGCCATCTTGATCCAATCAATACCGTCCCCCTGCACACATTCAGGGACCAGGCCGCATTGCGAGGGCACCGCAGGACGTGTCTTCAGGTCAAACGGATTGTGGGACAAGGTCCAGAAGACAAGAGTCACCAAAAGGCTAAAAGTCCCGCCGGACCCCGGGGGCCGGCCGCCTATGTCGGGGGCGATCTCAGATGGTGTCTTCCATTCAGAAAATATTGTTGGCAGCATTTTGAAAGGAAAGATAAACGGCCGTTCTCCTAGTGAGTCTCACATTGTTACATTTATGAAGAAAAAGCCTGAAGAATGTACAAACTGAAAACCAGTTTTTGTCTGCATAGCTTCAGCAGCAACACTTGAGTCAGCTTTGTGTGAAGCCGCCATCTTGATGCAATCAATACCGTCCCCCTGCACACATTCAGGGACCAGGCCGCATTGCGAGGGCACCGCAGGACGTGTCTTCAGGTCAAACGGATTGTGGGACAAGGTCCAGAAGACAAGAGTCACCAAAAGGCTAAAAGTCCCGCCGGACCCCGGGGGCCGGCCGCCTATGTCGGGGGCGATCTCAGATGGTGTCTTCCATTCAGAAAATATTGTTGGCAGCATTTTGAAAGGAAAGATAAACGGCCGTTCTCCTAGTGAGTCTCACATTGTTACATTTATGAAGAAAAAGCCTGAAGAATGTACAAACTGAAAACCAGTTTTTGTCTGCATAGCATCAGCAGCAACACTTGAGTCAGCTTTGTGTGAAGCCGCCATCTTGATCCAATCAATACCGTCCCCCTGCACACATTCAGGGACCAGGCCGCATTGCAAGGGCACCCCAGGACGTGTCTTCAGGTCAAACGGATTGTGGGACAAGGTCCAGAAGACAAGAGTCACCAAAAGGCTAAAAGTCCCGCCGGACCCCGGGGGCCGGCCGCCTATGTCGGGGGCGATCTCAGATGGTGTCTTCCATTCAGAAAATATTGTTGGCAGCATTTTGAAAGGAAAGATAAACGGCCGTTCTCCTAGTGAGTCTCACATTGTTACATTTATGAAGAAAAAGCCTGAAGAATGTACAAACTGAAAACCAGTTTTTGTCTGCATAGCTTCAGCAGCAACACTTGAGTCAGCTTTGTGTGAAGCCGCCATCTTGATCCAATCAATACCGTCCCCCTGCACACATTCAGGGACCAGGCCGCATTGCAAGGGCACCCCAGGACGTGTCTTCAGGTCAAACGGATTGTGGGACAAGGTCCAGAAGACAAGAGTCACCAAAAGGCTAAAAGTCCCGCCGGACCCCGGGGGCCGGCCGCCTATGTCGGGGGCGATCTCAGATGGTGTCTTCCATTCAGAAAATATTGTTGGCAGCATTTTGAAAGGAAAGATAAACGGCCGTTCTCCTAGTGAGTCTCAGATTGTTACATTTATGAAGAAAAAGCCTGAAGAATGTACAAACTGAAAACCAGTTTTTGTCTGCATAGCCTCAGCAGCAACACTTGAGTCAGCTTTGTGTGAAGCCGCCATCTTGATCCAATCAATACCGTCCCCCTGCACACATTCAGGGACCAGGCCGCATTGCGAGGGCACCGCAGGACGTGTCTTCAGGTCAAACGGATTGTGGGACAAGGTCCAGAAGACAAGAGTCACCAAAAGGCTAAAAGTCCTGCCGGACCCCGGGGGCCGGCCGCTTATGTCGGGGGCGATCTCAGATGGTGTCTTCCATTCAGAAAATATTGTTGGCAGCATTTTGAAAGGAAAGATAAACGGCCGTTCTCCTAGTGAGTCTCATATTGTTACATTTATGAAGAAAAAGCCTGAAGAATGTACAAACTGAAAACCAGTTTTTGTCTGCATAGCATCAGCAGCAACACTTGAGTCAGCTTTGTGTGAAGCCGCCATCTTGATCCAATCAATACCGTCCCCTG
Organism: Lissotriton helveticus; assembly: GCF_964261635.1. Taxonomy (NCBI): domain Eukaryota; kingdom Metazoa; phylum Chordata; class Amphibia; order Caudata; family Salamandridae; genus Lissotriton; species Lissotriton helveticus. Next base: position 190,627,073 of record NC_136063.1, on the reverse strand, counting down.
CACACATTCAGGGACCAGGCCGCATTGCGAGGGCACCGCAGGACGTGTCTTCAGGTCAAACGGATTGTGGGACAAGGTCCAGAAGACAAGAGTCACCAAAAGGCTAAAAGTCCCGCCGGACCCCGGGGGCCGGCCGCCTATGTCGGGGGCGATCTCAGATGGTGTCTTCCATTCAGAAAATATTGTTGGCAGCATTTTGAAAGGAAAGATAAACGGCCGTTCTCCTAGTGAGTCTCACATTGTTACATTTATGAAGAAAAAGCCTGAAGAATGTACAAACTGAAAACCAGTTTTTGTCTGCATAGCATCAGCAGCAACACTTGAGTCAGCTTTGTGTGAAGCCGCCATCTTGATCCAATCAATACCGTCCCCCTGCACACATTCAGGGACCAGGCCGCATTGCGAGGGCACCCCAGGACGTGTCTTCAGGTCAAACGGATTGTGGGACAAGGTCCAGAAGACAAGAGTCACCAAAAGGCTAAAAGTCCCGCCGGACCCCGGGGGCCGGCCGCCTATGTCGGGGGCGATCTCAGATGGTGTCTTCCATTCAGAAAATATTGTTGGCAGCATTTTGAAAGGAAAGATAAACGGCCGTTCTCCTAGTGAGTCTCACATTGTTACATTTATGAAGAAAAAGCCTGAAGAATGTACAAACTGAAAACCAGTTTTTGTCTGCATAGCATCAGCAGTAAGCATGGGCGTAAAATCCGCTCCGCTCGCGGATTTTTCGGATTTTCGGCAAATCCGCAATCCGCGAACGCTCGCGAATTTGTCGAAAATCCGTGAATCCGCTCGCGGCGGATTTTTTGCTTGGTTGCGGCGCGCGGCGTGGTGCACAGCGTTCACTTTCCGTCATTTTAGCGTTTGCCGAGTTGTTTTTCTTTGCGAGTGACGCGCCATTTTAGATCTTGCTGCGTGTTCCCGCGGGAGTTTGTCGCCCGCGAATACGTACTCGCGGCTTGCCACCTTGCACAGCACACCTCGCGAGAGTTCGCAATTGCGAACACGTAGTTGCGGCGGAAAGGAACAATCTCGCACTTGCGAAATAGAGATTTTGCAATTTCGCACAAGAAAATCACCAGCAAACAGGATAAACCTTCAGAAAATTATGATTTTTATCAGAATCACTCCTCAGGTTGACATTTGCATGGCCTTTTTTTTTTGCAAGGAGTCCATTTTGGGGGGGGGGGAGGAAGGAAGTGCCCCACAGTCTCCAACTTCCTGTTCCTGTCCAGCAGGCTCCTCCCAGTGCTTTGTCCATCTCCTGGTCACTTTCATTTGGATCTGGAGCTGGAAGGATTACTTTTTGTGGGTGCTGCTGGATATTTGGATTTGAGGCCTTTTTGACTGTCTTTGGATCACTTTTGGATTAGAAATCAACTTTCACAAGTAAGTTTGTTTGGGGCATTACAGTTGCTGCAAGTAAAATTTTGGAACTTTTTCAGAACATTAAATAAATTATATTGTGGGTAGCCACAGTATCCAGTAGGACCAGGGTTGGTTAGGGGTGCATGATACAACTGTTTTGTTGAATTTAAACACCATTTAGGCCATGGATGGGCTGGGATTGTGCTGATTTTTGTCTTTTTTTTGGGACTGCTGGTGGGGCCCTTTGCCCAGGGGTGGTGAGTGTTGCATGGGCCTAGTCTTTCTGTGGGGTGTCTTCTTAAATTTAAACATAATTGAGGCCATGGATGGGCTGGGATTGTGCTTATTTTATTGTTTTTTGTCGTTTTTGGGGGGCTGCTGGTGTGGCCTTTTGCCCAGGGGTGGTGGGTGGTGCATGGACTGAGTGTGCCTGTGGTGTGGTCTCACTCTCTTTAATGTAAACATCATGGATGGCATTGGATTGTGGTGATTTCTGGCTGTTTTTCTGTTTTTTGGGGGTGTACTGTTGATGTGGACTGGCCATGTGGGTGGTGGTGGTGGCCATCTTGAGTGCTGGCTGCTACAGGCAACATGTGCTTGGGGTGTAAGGGGCCATTTTGAGGAGAGGCAGTGTCTGAGGCCTGCACTTATTTTGCCTACTTTTCATCCATTATGCCCAGGGGTAGTGAGTGTTGCATGGGCCTAGTGTGTTTTTGAGGGGTGTCTTCTTGAATTTAAACACCATTGAGGCCATGGATGGGCTGGGATTGTGCTGATTTTATTGTTTTTTGTCGTTTTTTTGGGCCTGCTGGTGGGGCCCTTTGCCCAGGGGTGGTGAGTGTTGCATGGGCCTAGTCTTTCTGTGGGGTGTCTTCTTGAATTTAAACATAATAGAGGCCATGGATGGGCTGGGATTGTGCTTATTTTATTGTTTTTTGTCGTTTTTGGGGGGCTGCTGGTGTGGCCTTTTGCCCAGGGGTGGTGGTACATGGACTGAGTGTGCCTGTGGTGTGGTCTCACTCTCTTTAATGTAAACATCATGGATGGCATTGGATTGTGGTGATTTCTGGCTGTTTTTCTGTTTTTTGGGGGTGTACTGTTGATGTGGACTGGCCATGTGGGTGGTGGTGGTGGCCATCTTGAGTGCTGGCTGGTACAGGCAACATGTGCCTGGGGTGTAAGGGGCCATTTTGAGGAGAGGCAGTGTCTGAGGCCTGCACTTATTTTGCCTACTTTTCATCCATTATGCCCAGGGGTAGTGAGTGTTGCATGGGCCTAGTGTTTCTGAGGGGTGTCTTCTTGAATTTAAACACCATTGAGGCCATGGATGGGCTGGGATTGTGCTGATTTTATTGTTTTTTGTCGTTTTTTTGGGCCTGCTGGTGGGGCCCTTTGCCCAGGGGTGGTGAGTGTTGCATGGGCCTAGTCTTTCTGTGGGGTGTCTTCTTGAATTTAAACATAATTGAGGCCATGGATGGGCTGGGATTGGGCTTATTTTATTGTTTTTTGTCGTTTTTGGGGGGCTGCTGGTGTGGCCTTTTGCCCAGGGGTGGTGGGTGGTGCATGGACTGAGTGTGCCTGTGGTGTGGTCTCACTCTCTTTAATGTAAACATCATGGATGGCGTTGGATTGTGGTGATTTCTGGCTGTTTTTCTGTTTTTTGGGGGTGTACTGTTGATGTGGACTGGCCATGTGGGGGGTGGTGGTGGCCATCTTGAGTGCTGGCTGGTACAGGCAACATGTGCCTGGGGTGTAAGGGGCCATTTTGAGGAGAGGCAGTGTCTGAGGCCTGCACTTATTTTGCCTACTTTTCATCCATTATGCCCAGGGGTAGTGAGTGTTGCATGGGCCTAGTGTTTCTGAGGGGTGTCTTCTTGAATTTAAACACCATTGAGGCCATGGATGGGCTGGGATTGTGCTGATTTTATTGTTTTTTGTCGTTTTTTTGGGCCTGCTGGTGGGGCCCTTTGCCCAGGGGTGGTGAGTGTTGCATGGGCCTAGTCTTTCTGTGGGGTGTCTTCTTGAATTTAAACATAATTGAGGCCATGGATGGGCTGGGATTGTGCTTATTTTATTGTTTTTTGTCGTTTTTGGGGGGCTGCTGGTGGGGCCCTTTGCCCAGGGGTGGTGAGTGTTGCATGGGCCTAGTCTTTCTGTGGGGTGTCTTCTTGAATTTAAACATAATAGAGGCCATGGATGGGCTGGGATTGTGCTTATTTTATTGTTTTTTGTCGTTTTTGGGGGGCTGCTGGTGTGGCCTTTTGCCCAGGGGTGGTGGTGCATGGACTGAGTGTGCCTGTGGTGTGGTCTCACTCTCTTTAATGTAAACATCATGGATGGCATTGGATTGTGGTGATTTCTGGCTGTTTTTCTGTTTTTTGGGGGTGTACTGTTGATGTGGACTGGCCATGTGGGTGGTGGTGGTGGCCATCTTGAGTGCTGGCTGGTACAGGCAACATGTGCCTGGGGTGTAAGGGGCCATTTTGAGGAGAGGCAGTGTCTGAGGCCTGCACTTATTTTGCCTACTTTTCATCCAATATGCCCAGGGGTAGTGAGTGTTGCATGGGCCTAGTGTTTCTGAGGGGTGTCTTCTTGAATTTAAACACCATTGAGGCCATGGATGGGCTGGGATTGTGCTGATTTTATTGTTTTTTGTCGTTTTTTTGGGCCTGCTGGTGGGGCCCTTTGCCCAGGGGTGGTGAGTGTTGCATGGGCCTAGTCTTTCTGTGGGGTGTCTTCTTGAATTTAAACATAATTGAGGCCATGGATGGGCTGGGATTGGGCTTATTTTATTGTTTTTTGTCGTTTTTGGGGGGGCTGCTGGTGTGGCCTTTTGCCCAGGGGTGGTGGGTGGTGCATGGACTGAGTGTGCCTGTGGTGTGGTCTCACTCTCTTTAATGTAAACATCATGGATGGCGTTGGATTGTGGTGATTTCTGGCTGTTTTTCTGTTTTTTGGGGGTGTACTGTTGATGTGGACTGGCCATGTGGGTGGTGGTGGTGGCCATCTTGAGTGCTGGCTGGTACAGGCAACATGTGCCTGGGGTGTAAGGGGCCATTTTGAGGAGAGGCAGTGTCTGAGGCCTGCACTTATTTTGCCTACTTTTCATCCATTATGCCCAGGGGTAGTGAGTGTTGCATACTTGCATGTCCGTAGTCTTTCTGTGGGGTGTCTTCAATGTAAACATCAAGGATGGCATGGGATTGTGCTAATTTTTCTGTGTTTTGTCGAATTTTTGGGGTGTATAACTGAACTGATGTTCCTCTGTCTTCCATTGCTTTTAGGTGCACAAGAAGACTCAAGAGAACCACCAGTGCCAGGAAGAAGTCCTGCAGCGGTGTGTGCAGCATAACGTCACGCGACGTCACGTCTGGACACAGAACCCTCTGCAACTCGTGCAACTGCTGCCTGCTGACCTGCTCTGAAGAGGATGGCCCCAAAAAAAGTAACCCGTAGCTCCTCTAGCAAGAAAGGTGCCAGTAAGGAGCAGAAGAAGCAAGTTACCAAGGAGACTGGTGTGCCGCCCGCCCCTTTTTTTGGGAGTAAAAAAAAAAGTATGCCTGCAGCAGCAGCAGCGGGATCTGCTGGGGACCAAGCTGGCAGCACCCCCCCCGCTCCATTGGGCTCAGTGCCACCACCACCACCACGCCAACTTAAGTCCAAGCCCTTGAGTGCTGCAGAGGCAGCCAGTATAGTTCTTCAATCACCATCGACCAGTGATGTTGGCTCATCGCAAGAAAGCAGCAGCAATGTCCCTCAATCAACACAGGTTGTTGTAGCTCATCTGACGAGTGTTGAACAACCACAGCCGCAACAACAATCAGATGTGCAAGTACAAGCCCAAGTACATGTGGAAGGAGAGGCAGCGCAAGGAGATGCGCAAGCAGAGGTGCATGGAGGGTCACAAGTGCCCACAATAGTTGTTCCTCCCGAAGTAGGGGCACATCAGGAAATCGACAATCAAGGCGAGGTATCATTTGAGGAAGCCACTCCTCCTGCTGATCCTTCATTGTCTTCCACAACCCTAGCAAGGAAGAGATCAAGGGTGGTGTCTACATCCTCTTCAAGCACACCTCCTTCTGATGATACGGATCAAACTTGGGAACCAGCACCACAGCCGTCTGAGAGTGAGGCACACCATGATCCAACAAAGGTACTTAAGCGTAAAAGGAAGCTCGTCCAAAGTCTCAGACTTATGGAGTGTGATGAGGCTCAACAAGAAGTGGCGGATACTGCTGCTGATGAAGACTCTGCCAACGACGACCCAGTCATCATAAAGGTCACTGCAGCCCCAGCGGGCATGCAGCAAACAGACATTTTGACCCTAGCCCGAAGAGCTGCTGCGCGTGATGATGATGATGATGATGTTGTCGATGAGGAGGCAGTGGAAACACCACAATCATTGGAGTTAAGTAGTACACCAACTCGTCCCGCTTCCATATTTCTTTCTGGCAAGAAGAGACCTGCGTCAACCTCGACCTTAATTAGTGGCGGTGAAAGTGGAAAACGTACAAAAGTTGGGCAATCCAGATCCTCCACTTCATCTGGCATTAGCTTCATGACCACCACCACCAGTATCGCCGCCTCCTCCAGGTCCCACAGACACTTCAAGTCCCCAGTTTGGGACTTCTTTACTGTTTGTCCCAAAAATCCAAAGTTTGCCATTTGTACCCTTTGTAAGCTTGCAGTTAGTCGTGGTAAGTCAGGTACCAACTATGGTACCGGCGGCCAGAGTGGTCATCTTGAGAGAAAGCACGCTGTCCAATGGTTTGCGCACCTAGCTGCGATCAAGAAAGGCCAAAATCAAGGAAACGTTGATGTTTCATCTGATGTTGACGAGCAGGAAGAAGACGTGTCAAACACTTCCCTTACACCCAGTACCCCTGTCAGCAGCACACCCAATGTGAGGCACACTAAGAGTGTTGGAGCGAGTGAGACACCAACGCACAAAAGTTCACCAGCGAGCAAAATTGGGTCAACGAAGTCATTATCAGCCCGTAAATGCTTGGTCCAGGCCAACATTAGAACAATGCTTACTTCAGACGTGCCATATGAACGCAACCACCCACTGACGCGTCTGTATAACACTAAGCTGGCTAAAATGCTAGCTGTGGACCTTCTACCTTTTTCTTTTGTAGAAGCGGTAGGTTTTCTTGAATTAGTTGCAACGCTCTGCCCTAAATGGAAGGTTCCGAGCCGGTTCTATTTTGCCAGAGTTGCGGTTCCAGCACTACATGAAGATGTGCTGCAGGCGATTGGGGCAGCTTTGCAGAAGAGTGCTGTTCACACAATACATCTGACAACAGACATGTGGACCAGTGGCCCAGGCGATGATTACATGTGCATCACTGCACACTGGGTCTCTTTTTCAGGTGTTATAGCAAAGCTAAACGCAGGTGTTGACCCGGACCAAGTTTTCAAAGCTGCTCGGAAACATGCAACACTAGCCATGTTTGGCTTGGAGAAAAGTCACACAGCAGAAAACCTTTTGGAAGAGTTTGACAAAAAGGTCTTGACAATGCTATCCCCCCTAAAACGCAAGATTGGTTATGTTTCCACGGATAATGGCGCCAATGTAGTTAAGGCCATGTTCCTTGGTGACCATGTTAGAGTGCCGTGTTTGGCGCACTGTATCAACCTGGTAGTTCAAAAATTCTTGAGTGATAAAGAGAGTCCAGCGTTCGAGGTAATGGCCACCTGCCGCAAAATGTGCAACCATTTCAGCCATTCTTTTAAGGCCCGGAAGCATCTGCGGAGACTGCTACTTCAACGTGGAATGCCAGTGAAAGCACTCATCCAGGAGGTGGCAAGACGTTGGAACTCAACCTTCTACATGCTTGAGCGTCTGCATGAGCAGTATACGGTACTCGATCACTATTTCTTGACAGAGGCTACATCTCAGAAGGAGGACCTGCGGATGAGTAAGGCGCAATGGGACATAGTTAAAAGCCTGACAGACATGCTTCGTCCTTTTGAGTTCTTCACCCGTGCAGTCAGCCAGGAGGACTGTAATTTGGGAAAAGCTATCCCATTGTTGTGCATACTGGAGCACCAACTGATGGCGGTTTCTTCTGAGTTTGCAAAAGATGAAAAAAAAAAAAAACATTTCATTTTGTCTGAGAAATTATTACATCGCCTACGTGGTGATGAACGTCTTCAAAACATCAACTCAGATCAGCATTACATTTGTGCTACTATTCTGGATCCACGCTACAAAAAGGCGCTGGCAGACAACGCATTCTTTCCTTTCGCTGATGCAGATGTTCAAAAGTACAAACATTGGTTAGCCTGGTCAGCCAAGAGGTTTGAAAAAGAACGGCAGGTTATTGAAGGAGAAGCCAGTACATCAGCATCAGCATCAGCAGGCCATCCGCAGTCACAAGAATCCACTTCTGCACCTGTGGCTGGGGCACAAGTGACCTCTCAGCCGTTAAAGACACCGGCAACTGGATCATCTGCACCACACACAATGACAACACTAACAGTGGCTGGGGAGGAGGATTGGCTAAGTTTGATGGGGTATGGTTCTCGAAAAAATGTCACAGGCACAGCAAAAAGTAAGCAAAGTGGAGGAACAGTTGATGACCTTGAGTCGATGGTGCAGGACTATCTGAATGACTCAACAGAGGTCTTCCTTAATGATGAGCCATTGCAGTATTGGCATGGCAAAAAACAATTGTGGCCACAGCTCTTCAACCTGGCTATAAACTATTTGTCTTGCCCACTCGCAAGTGTGTCTTCTGAACGTGTTTTCAGTGCTGCTGGTGGCATTGTAACTCCCAAACGGAGCCGCCTCTCGCCCAAAAATGTGGAGCGGCTGACAATGATCAAGATGAATCAGCACCTCATACCACCAGATTACAAAGTACGAGAAAGCACGCCGCATGAAGACGAGGAGGACAGCAACGTAGATGAGGGGATTTTTTCTCTGTTCGGTGCCACTGACCTCATCCAGCCTGAATTCGCAGAGTATGATGACGAAATCTTGTTCTTATTCCCTGACACCGAGCCCTGAAAATGAGACAATCAATCAAGAACTTTCTTTTTCGTCCTTATTCACTTTTATTCCTGTGTGCTTTGTGTCTCTCTTTCTTTGTTTTGCACAGTTAATTTAATTCAAACTTTAATCACCTAATCCCAAAAACAAGACCATCATCAGAACTGTCTTCACTTGTTTGCTTATTGATTTGAAGGTGCCGCAGTCTACATTCCTCAGGTTCACAAGTTCTGAAGAACATGCTCCTCTATCCTCCTCCTCCAGACTGCGATTTCCCTCCAAGCAGAGTGCTGGATTACGCACAATGAAGAAAGACTCAGCACTTGTGGGGGTGTTGTACTTCTTTGCGGGTGAGTTGACGGTTTTGGGCCCATTGCTGTGAAGCTCTAATAATGGACAAAAGTGTTTTGGACCAAATATGAGGTGGAAATTTCTTGCCGTTTTTGCTGACTTGCTTGCCTTTGAGGTGCTCTTTGGCGGGGTTCCGGGGGTTTGTGTGTAATTTTTGGTGTCTGTCGAAGCACTGCTGCGACAGTCTAATCTTGATTGCATTTGCTTTTCAGGAAATCCGTGGTGGAAAACAGGAGTTATGATGATTGATGATGATGACCTAGCTGAACAGCGCCGCATTTGGAACGAAGGCCGAGAGATATTGTAAGTATGAGATTTAGCTTTTTCGCTGTTTGGGGGTGTTGTCGGGTGTTTTTTTGCGGGTGGGTTGGCGCCGGCGGGTCTTGCCTGGGGCATTCCTGGGAAGGTCTAATACCGGATAGAAGTGTTTTGGACAAAATCCATAAGGAACAGCCTTTTTTTTGCCATTTCTTCAGACATCTTGCTCAATGTAGCGTTTTGGGGGGCTTCCTGCTGTTCGTGGGTGGGTTGCGGCCGGGGTCTCTGTCGAAGCACTGCTGCGACAGTCTAATCTTGATTGCATTTGCTTTTCAGGAAATCCGTGGTGGAAAACAGGAGTTATGATGATTGATGATGATGACGACCTAGCTGCACAGCGCCGCGTTTGGACCGAAGGCCGAGAGACATTGTAAGTATGAGATTTAGCTTTTTCGCTGTTTGGGGGTGTTGTGTCGGGTGTTTTTTTGCGGGTGGGTTGGCGGGTCTTGCCTGGGGCATTCCTGGGAAGGTCTAATACCGGATACAAGTGTTTTGGACAAAATCCATAAGGAACAGCCTTTTTTTTGCCATTTCTTCAGACATCTTGCTCAATGTAGCGTTTTGGGGGGCTTCCTGCTGTTCGTGGGTGGGTTGCGGCCGGGGTCTCTGTCGAAGCACTGCTGCGACAGTCTAATCTTGATTGCATTTGCTTTTCAGGAAATCCGTGGTGGAAAACAGGAGTTATGATGATTGATGATGACCTAGCTGCACAGCGCGTTACTTTGGACCGAAGGCCGAGAGATATTGTAAGTATGAGATTTAGCTTTTTCGCTGTTTGGGGGTGTTGTCGCGTGTTTTTTTGCGGGTGGGTTGGCGGGTCTTGGCTGGGGCATTCCTGGGAAGGTCTAATGCCGGATAGAAGTGTTTTGGACAAAATCCTTAAGGAAAAGCCTTTTTTTTGCCATTTCTTCAGACATCTTGCTCAATGTAGCGTTTTGGGGGGCTTCCTGCTGTTCGTGGGTGGGTTGCGGCCGGGGTCTCTGTCGAAGCACTGCTGCGACAGTCTAATCTTGATTGCATTTGCTTTTCAGGAAATCCGTGGTGGAAAACAGGAGTTATGATGATTGATGATGATGACGACCTAGCTGCACAGCGCCGCGTTTGGACCGAAGGCCGAGAGACATTGTAAGTATGAGATTTAGCTTTTTCGCTGTTTGGTGGTGTTGTGTCGGGTGTTTTTTTGCGGGTGGGTTGGCGGGTCTTGCCTGGGGCATTCCTGGGAAGGTCTAATACCGGCTAGAAGTTTGTTGGACAAAATCCATAAGGAAACACCAGTTTTGGCACTTTTTGTAAGTTAGGGTTCGTTAGGGTTAGCCCTAGCAGCAGGATTGCATGTGTTTAGGGGGGTTCTATTGCAACGCGGTTCTGTTGTTGTAGAGCACTGTTGGAGCGATGCTGGCTATGGATACTTTTGCTTGCAGGCAAGTGGTTTGAATACAATCCACGGTCTGTATTTGGGCCTACTGTTACTTTCAAAGTACGTTTTGTAACCATTTTTCTGCTAGGCATCGTTTTTGGAGATATGATTGGGTTCTTCTACATTTTTGCGACTGGCTTTAGTAAGGGTCTTGGTGGGAGCATTGCTGGGAAGGTCAAATTTTGTTCTAAAACACAGTAGTACACCCACCTTGAGGGGAAAGATCCGCTATAATATTTTGGCCATACTTATTGATCCTTAAAAAGGTGACTCAGACAGAGCACGCAATTTCAAAAATATTGTACTGTCTATTAGGGAAATCAAAGTGTCACTTTTTGAACCACACAGCGTACATACCTTTTATTTATTTATCAGTGGTATTGTAATAGCACTTCCTGTTTTCCGTTCAATAATTACAGGCCGGGTTTCAGTCAACATCCGCCAGGCAGGCAGTGGACAGGGTGTCTCTTCTGTCAGTGGTCACCACCACATTGATGGACGAAGCGTCAGCTGGAATGGAGGAGTGCCGCCAATAAGAGGAATTGTTTGCTGCATGCAACTTACTTACCAATTTCAACAGGACAACTCCAACAACATACGCAATACAGATACAGTATCCATTGTTGTCTTTTATTCTATGAGTGTGACTGCATGTGCTTACCTTTAGTTTGTAACCAAAGATTGTCTGTAAACTCTGTATCTTCAATTATTGTTTGTCCATGCTCTGCTTTTTTTTTCTTCTCTCAACAAAACCTACCCAAAAAGAAACCCCCATTCCCATCCATTTTACAAACCCTAACCCTCTTCCCCCGGGCTGTGTTGTTTTGCTTGATGTCTGACTAAAATGACATCAATAATTCCACACACTTGCTGGGGAGGATAAGGTGATAGCAGCAACAGGCTGGTGAAGGAATACGAGGATATCTTCTAGACTTACTCAGCTTCAGTACTATATCTTCTAGTAGTAGTAGCCAATGTCAAATAAATTCAACGCAAGTACTAGTTATACTTGCAAGCAAATACTTTACCATTTGTTAGGCTACATTATGGCACTGTTCTAGTGTACTGTCACCTGCTATTTTCTCGATCGTACCGTAACCGTTGTAATGCTACAGTAAGGAGGACAAACAAGGTTTCGTTTTCTTTTTTTCCATAGGCATGCAACTGCCACTGTGTCACACCACTAGTACCACCGCAATGAGGAAATGTCACCCGCCCAGGATTGACAACGTTAATCCCCATTTCACCTGGAGCCAGCCCTGGGCCTAGCCCTAATTTCTAACACAAATTACAGGTAAGATAAGCGTTTGGTGGGAGGTAGTATAATGGAGTATTATTTCGGAGTAGACAAGAGATTGACGGTTGTACTACTAAAGTCCTACGACTGTTCAGGAAAACAAAGTTACTGTTACACCCCCGCCCCCCACCCACCAGACTGAAAAGCAGTAAAAAACAGGTATGGTCAGATAAAGTTGAAAAATATATTTATTTAGCCCTAACAAAATAATCTCCCTCACCCACCCTAACCCCAACGATTGTCTCTGAAACGTCCCAAAACGATCCCAACTCCCAAATCCCACCCCCCAAAAGTCTATAAAAAAAGGGCAAGGGACACTCCACTACTGGAGGGTGCTGGTGCTGGTGCATGATGCGGCATGGGCATCATACTCCTTGCGGAGGGTGGCAAGCTCGGAGCGGAGGCCCTTAACCAAGTTCTTATACCTCAGGACCTCCTGCTCCAGGTTGGACATGCGGACTCGTAGGCGGCGTTGGCGTTCCTTGCAGCTCCTGTGGGGGGCAGCTGGTATTTCGGTTGCTTGGCGGTGGCGGTCGGCTTTCTTAGCCCGGCTCGGTCCCGCTGGCTTAGTCACGGAGGAGGATGCAGTGGTCACAGTCGAAGATGTTGCCCCGCTCGACTGCGTGTCCTCCTCCTCCTCCAGGGCCACCAGCCGCCGATACTCGGCGACTGTGGCCTCCAGCCTCCGTTGCCGGGCCAATCTAGCCTGCTCCCTCCTTGTTGTTGATTTGGAAGGAGCAACTATATGAAGAAAGAAAGACATAGTCTGTAACCAATGCTCCTTATTAATAACACAAAGTGATTGAGCCGAAAGTTGGGTCACAGAGTACAAGTAGCAAATTGAAAGCACAGTACATAACTATTGAGGACAGTATCTATGTAACCTCCCACTTCTGCATCCTTGCTCTAACAGTAGTGGTAGTTTAATGAACTAATTCTACGACCACTATGGACTTCCATTACAGTCGACTATGACAGTACACCAGTCTTATTCTTCTTCTTCTCTCTTGTTTAGGGAAATGGGTACGTTATCTTATGCAAGCCGGCAGAATGACATGGACACAGCACAGTGAAGTTGCACCCGAGAAAAAAAGTTGCACACCATGATGATGGAGACAGACTTGCGTTACTGTACCGGTCCAGTACATGCAGGTGGTGAAGCTATTACTTTTCTATTACGGGTGGCACTGAGAATACTCTGTTACAAGGGCTACTGCTTAATTAATTTACCTTTCACCCTACAGTGCAAATGAGTACTAGAAAAGGAAACTGAAGAAGCTAACTAATTTGATTATCTATCACTTCACATGGGACGTATTTAATGACAGATGAGATGACTTTAGGTGCTTTGCTTAATATTGAGTGAACAGTGATACACCCACACATGAATGACGTACTACAAGTAAACTAAAGGTATTAAGAGAGGTACGGAGTGTCCACCGTAATAACCAGATATATGCTGTGAATGCAAACGCAATACAAAGTACTGCTACTATTCATGGTAGTATTGGACACATTTACAATTTCTTTTCCTTGCCTTCCCTGCACTGGGACGGACGTGCGGGTGCGGTGGTACATGCTCTTCAAGGTAACACTTACTTCACCTGGCGACCATCTACTCTCTCTAGATACACATGTGCTATGTAAGAGTCAGAGAATACCATGCTCCAGGCATCCATTCAGTCAAAGTATACGCACACATACAGTTTCTGTTTCACCCACCCAGGCTGCTGTCCTTCCACCCATCCTTGCTTCATCATTGACCCAGCCATGCACCATACCATATTCTTTCCTTCCCAGCCACCTCTGGGTCCAAGCAAACACATATCGTTCTTCTTTGCCAGCCATCATACAAGTTCGCGTCCCACTTACTTACACCCTTCTTTCGCTTTTCGTTCATCCCATCCATCACGTTCGTCTAAGAACTTATTGGGATTCTTCTCACCAAAAACTTCACAGCTAAGTCGAAGTACATTTCGAGGAGGCTACTACCTGGTTGATTTGTAATTGTAATACACCCGTGCAGAAAGCACACTATGCAGTCTTCAATCTCAATAAGTAAGGAATATATAGCTTACCTGTTTCCGCCACCACCGTTTGATCCCCCACAGGAACGGCCACCAGCTCTTCTAACGCCGCCTCCTCCCCAGAGGCCTCCGAGTCCAAGTCCAACACAGCCACCTCCGCGCTGGCCCCGTCACCAGATGTTACACCTACAAAGTACATTTAAGAATGTTAGAATACACCACTCACTACTATATAATATTTGGTCTAGGAGAAATGTTAAAAAAACAGAATACAATGTAATAATTTGTGACTGTCTACTCCATAGTAAAAATTTCCCATTTTCCAGGGAAGGCTGTTGTCTTGCTGCACTTTTATGCACAACTGATGAATGCTTGCTTTTGATTTTTAACACGCACCACTTTTTCTCCTAACAGACAGAAGCTTGACTCCTGAGTCCTAAGAACACGACCAGGATCAAGTTCAAACTAGGTGAGAGTTCGGCTCGACCACAAGAAATGTGTCCAATTAATCGTCAGCACTAACCACTTTTCCGTTTACAGTTAAATAGTTTTATGACAAAGTAGATTTTAATAAATGTGTTTACTTTTAATAAAGCTTTTACACTTAAATAGACTCTGTGGTTTTTGTTCCTCTAGACTAGAGTGGATGAGCTAAAGGTTTTGGAATTTTTGCAAGCATGAGTGCCTCTGACACTTCTTGACTGTGCTGTGACTCCGTACTACTCTCTTGTCCTGCGTACGATAATCTAGAGATCATTGGGGATCTATAATCGGTGACTTCGGGAGCTGAATGACTCTGCCACACTATCTAGTCAGTAAGGAGACAGTGCATAGAGGTATTGCTGAATATAATGGGAGTCCAATGGAATTGCCAAATGTCCAATCTTAGTTAGCTACACAGACAGACTAATAAGAATAGTCTAGTAATACCACAGGGAGTCATATTCGAGGCAGGATAAGAATTTATATCCAGTCTACAAGAAGATCAAAGACGATTTAGAAAAAATCGAATGAGGAACGCTAGGAAAAAATAGGTACTATTTATTAAAATGTAAACTTACTGGGGCCAGCAAAGGAGCCCTCGCCTGCCCGATCCTGGCCTGCATCCTCAGCACCCTCCTCCTGTGTCCTCTTGCCCTTGGGGGGAGCTGATGTACAACATGAAAGAAAGAAAAACCAGAAAACATGGATGAGATTTTTCAACCAAATCAAACATTTGAAAAGAACAATAACAACATATTTTGGAAAAATAGCAAATAGATAGACAACTATTCCACGGGATCTATCTCATGTGGTATACTACGTTATTCGTATTGCCTGATTTGCGGAACGTTGACTTAGAAAGTTCCTATGTAACTCAAAAAACAGACTACTAAAGAGGTTTGCCTAGGCCTGGCACTGCAGGCAGCAGTGCGCAACACGTGACAGACAAAGTCCATCCTGCTTGCAGATCAGTGAATACTCAAACTATCAATCCACCCGCCACCACCGCCACTATTTCTTCTGATAGCCATGTGACTGTCTAAAGGAAGGACTGGACTTCAGTCTGTTGGGGCTGATTTATAAGTCCCTTGCGGAAGTTGCGGCTGATTTTCCTCCATTGTTGCGTGCCTTTTCTGACGCAGCGGCAGAACAAAAGACTCGCCATGGTGTTGGTGCGGCGTATATATTAAAAAAAAAACACATATGGGCATATGGGCGATGCATCACGTTGTAAAGCCCTGCGCCATCAGGGGGCGTTCCGGCGCAAGGGAGGGCGTACCTGCGCAGGAACGAATCCTAAAAGTGGCTGAGGGAAATCTACAAGATGTCAATCAGTCACTTTTAGGACAATGATGCATGACTCAAACCCTGCGCGCTTGAAGCCGACGTACGGCTTGATGCATCATTGGGGAGATAGGGTACCCCAGAGCATTGCTGGAGCTGCGCCATCGTTGGCACGCAACTCCAGCAATGCGCTGCCTTTACGGCACAGATGCGTAAGGCTTCTGTGACGTTTTGGGCCAATGGGTGGTGGTGGCATGGCACACAATTACTGCCGCATCCCTGCTACTTTGCAGGGATGCGCCGGTAATTGAAAATATGACCCTTACTGTCTAGCATTACGCAGTTCTTTTCTTTACAGTACACTCATACATAATTTCTCAGGCCAATGAAATGCTTCTGAACACAACATACAAAACAAAGAAGCATAGTAGCAAGCAAGGCTACTGAGAAGGAGAGCAGTGCACCTGAAAATGAAATGCATAGAAGATTTTGAAATATAATTTACCTCAATGTAATCGGCAGCATTATTGCTCTTGGTAAAGAACAAAGATTTGCAAATAACAGAGCAGGATAAAACAGAGTAGTAAATGTACTACTACTACTACTCACCAAGCCTGGGGACCTCTACGCCGAGCGCGTCCAGCAAGTCCCGCTCCCGGTCCATGACATCGGTCCAGCGGTGGGTGGCCTGGTTATATGTGCGCCGGACCCCAGAGATCTTGTACATGGCCCGGCACACCTTCTCCCACCGCTGGCGGCGCTCCCGGATGCCATAGCCGGTCGCGATCTTGCCGCCTCCCAGGATCGTCTTGGGGAGGCGGCGCTGGACGTGGAAGATCAGTGCCGCCACTTCCTCCGCGCTGAAGATCTCCCTCGGGACCACTTGCTCCCCCCTTAAACGCCCGCACGGGAGCCGGGCACGGGGTGCGGGACCCTTCCCCTTCTCAGGGTGCTTCCCGGCTCCCTTTACCATGGTCTGGGCAGAAATAAACTTAAATGATAAAGAAGAAATAGAATAGTGAAGAAGAAAAGAAAAGAGTTTAAAAAAGTAGTTTAAAAGTAACTAAAAGCTGCAGAAAACACAAAAATATAGAGCTAGAAAAATAGAGGGTTAGATAATAAGTAAAATTAGATCAAAAAAACTTCAAACAAGCAAAGGATGGCAGAGATTGAGAGAGGATAGAGAAAGCATGCCCAGAACCATAGCAATGAATGAGAAACAAGATGGCCGCGCCCGTTCACGACCGCGTGGGTAAGTTCGCGCGAGATTTTCCTTGCGAGTACGCGCGAAATTGTACTAGCGAGCAGCACACTTTGCGAGATTACACATAGCGGGCAGAAACGGAATTACGTCACGCCAACAAGATGGCCGCGCCCGTGTACGACCGATAGGGTAACTTGGCAAACGTATAGCTAGAAGCGCCTCGCGAACACGCGCAAGATCACGCGAACATACACGTCGCAACAAAAACAATTTTGTATTCGCACGTATTCGCGGCTTCCGAAATCGATCTCGCACGGATTCGCGCCCCAAAAAACGCGCGAAATTGCAGAAAAAACGATTTTAGCTAAACTGAAAGCAATGAGCAGGTGCAAAAGTTCAAACTTAACATTAGTAACATTCAAGGTAGTGCTTCCTGATGGGCCCCTCCAGAGTTTGCAACTATTCTATGACCCTGCTATGACCCAAACAGCAGGCTCATAGAATAGCACCATAAAGGTCCTGTGAAAAAAAAATTTCACTGCAACAAAAAGCAAATTACAGATAAGGAAGGAAGCAGGTGCCAGCCAGACTGGAACTTTCAAAATTACTGACACATTAATGAAACACAAATTAATTGATGGCAGTTGAAGAAGGGCAGGTGTGCTTGCTTTTTTCAACCACCATAATCTACAGTGATAAATAAACCTAATAGGTGCCAGTGAGGATGTACTAGAGGGTGGCATGGGTGTCCCAGAGGGTGGCAGTGGTGAAACAGAGGGTGCTGTGAACCTGTGATGATAAACCAGACGTAGAAACAACATAGTCGCGGCCGTTGCAAGCCGAAAAGTAAGTTCGCAATTGCGAACTTGTCCCAAAATCGGCGCGAACACGCGCCAACACAAAAAACTGAAAAATCCGCAAATCCGCTAGAGTTCGCGGATCTTCGCGGATTGCGAATCCGTAAATACGCAAATTCGCGGATTGCCAATCCGCAAAATCCGCCCATGCTTAATCAGCAGCAACACTTGAGTCAGCTTTGTGTGAAGCCGCCATCTTGATCCAATCAATACCGTCCCCCTGCACACATTCAGGGACCAGGCCGCATTGCGAGGGCACCGCAGGACGTGTCTTCAGGTCAAACGGATTGTGGGACAAGGTCCAGAAGACAAGAGTCACCAAAAGGCTAAAAGTTCCGCCGGAACCCGGGAGCCGGCCACTTATGTCGGGGGCGATCTCAGGCCACACCAGGGCAACAAGACTGAGATCAATTTGCTCATACTGATCCATAACGCCCCGGCCTCTCCATGTCGTAGGCCGCAAGAGTGGGTGAAACTCAGCTGGCCGAGCGAGACTTGGGGAGGGCGCAGGAGCCAAGCGCCCCATCCCAGTCCGCGCTACCACACCGTCCCTCGGGGGCCTCCGTTAAGCTGTTCAGGGAGGCATCGCAGGCAGCGGTTCTTTAGATCAGTGGCTCTCACCGGCAAGGCTCCCCTCCGTCAGCAGCGATCGTTGGCGCTGTGGTTGCGGCCGGAGGCTCCGCCTAGTCAACGCCCCGGCCTCTCCATGTCGTAGGTCGCAAGAGTGGGCGAAACTCAGCTGGCCGAGCGAGACTTGGGGAGGGCGCAGGAGCCAAGCGACCCTTCTCAGTCCGCGCCACCACACCACACCGCCCCTCGTGGGCCTCCGTCTAGCGGCTCATGGGGGCACTGCAGGCAGCGGTTCTTCAGATCAGTGGCTCTCACCGGCAAGGCTCCCCTCCGTCAGCAGCGATCGTTGGCGCTGTGGTTGCGGCCGGAGGTCCCGCCTAGTCAACGCCTCGGCCTCTCCATGTCGTAGGCCGCAAGAGTGATCGGAACTCAGCTGGCCAAGCGAGACTTGGGGTCGGGGCAGGAGATAAGCGCCCCCTCCCAGTCCGCGCCACCACACCGCCCCTCGGGGGCCTCCATTAAGCGGTTCTGTGAGGCACCGCAGGCAGCGGTTCTTCAGATCACAACAGAGTCTCATGCTCGATCGATTGAGCTGGCCGAATCAGGCAACATGAAGGTGGGGAGGGGAGGCACCTCTTGCTCAACCACCACCTGAGGAGGTGTGGTTTAGTTCTAAACCAATGAAAAGTGTTACTTTTAGGTCACATGACCTAGCCTTACATCATTAGGAAACCAAAAGTGAAATGAACCAATGAAAAGTTTTATTAACAAGTCACATGACCTGTTATGCTTACGTTACGCGCTTCGCGCCGCGCCCGGGATCGCTTCCGGGAAGCTGCGCTTCTTACCTCGCTTCGCGCACCGGATGCGCTAACGCGGCGCGTCATATGACGCATTACGCGACAACGCGATACTACAGTGTTTCTGGATGTTTCAGACTGAAGCTGGCGTCAGCATGAAAGCACCCCGTGGCTACGTCGTGGCCATTCCGCGAGCAATCATGGCAGTCGCTCCCCACCGGAAGTCTGCGGGAGTCGGGGGCCCCGGTGACTCTTGTAGTATCTTCAAGGCTGAGGGGACGCTTTTGGGAATGGGGCCCATGCCCTAGCAGTCAAGCGTCCGAGTTCCAGGGTTGTCCAGAGCCATCCTTGCAGGCCAGGCCCAAGTCTGTGGAGCCGACCGCCATTTTGTGAGCTCCGTGGCAGCCGCCTGCCGCTGTACCGCAAGAGTGGGTGCAATTCAGCCGGATGGCGGGTGAGACGATGTAATAGCAAGAGCAGGCGCAACTTAGCTGGCCGAGCGAGGTACTGTGCCGCAAGAGCGGGCGCAATTCAGCTGGCCGAGTGAAACGCTGGGGTGCAGCTGAGAAACCTCCACCTGGGGAGGTGGGGGAGGCTCGTTCGCGCCGCCTCTCCCTTCCAGTGCACCCCACGCCGTCTCCTGGCGCAGGTATATGTGATGGTCGGACCAGGGCAACGCAGGACGTGTCTTCAGGTCAAATGGATTGTGGGACAAGGTCCAGAATGGAAGAGTCACCAAAAGGCTAAAAGTTCCGCCGGACCCCGGGAGCCGGCCGCCTATGTGGAGTGAAGCGCTGGGGTGCAGCTGAGAAACCTCCACCTGGGGAGGTGGGGGAGGCTCGTTCGCGCCGCCTCTCCCTTCCAGTGCACCCCACGCCGTCTCCTGGCGCAAGAGCGGGCACAATTCAGCTGGCCAAGTGAAGCGCTGGGGTGCAGTTGAGAAACCTCCACCTGGGGAGGTGGGGGAGGCTCGTTTGCGCCGCCTCTCCCTTCCAGTGCACCCCACGCCGTCTCCTGGCGCAGGTATATGTGATGGTCGGACCAGGGCACCGCAGGACGTGTCTTCAGGTCAAACGGATTGTGGGACAAGGTCCAGAATGGAAGAGTCACCAAAAGGCTAAAAGTTCCGCCTGACCTCGGGAGCCGTCCGCTTATGTCGGGGGCGATCTCAGGCCACACCAGGGCATCAAGACTTGGGGAGGGGGCAGGAGTCAAGCGTCCCCTCCGAGTCCACACCACCACATCGCCTCTTGGGGGTCTCCGTCAAGCGGCTCAGGGGGCACCGCAGGCAGCGGTTCTTCAGATCAGTGGTCTCACCGGCAAGGCTCCCCTCCGTCACCAGCGAACGTTGGCGCTGTGGTTGCGGCCGGAGGCCCCGCCTAGTCAACGCCTCGGCCTCTCCATTTCGTAGGCCGCAGAGTAGTTGGGGAAAAATACCGGGAGAGGCGGCATGCATTTGGATCGATGTTGCAGCAGGCTGCCATGTAAATAGTTATTTAATAAAACGTTTTACCCTGTTACTTTGCTGGTGTGTTGTATATATTTATAATATTTGTATAGGGTTTGTCGTTATTTTGGGCGGGGTGGGCGGCGGAGCCGAGCTGTCTTGCAGTCATCATGGCGTCGAGCTCGGTTCCTCTCCCTAGTTTCATATTTCTCATGAGGGGTTGTTCTTAATGTTTCTATTTTAGCGAGGTCAAAAAGAGATCCCATCAGTGGCCTACTGATTTTGCTTGATTCCTTTTGTTTTTTCTAACGATTTTTCAGTATCTGCAAAGACTAAACAGAGTATTGCGACTCTGTGCTTGTTTATAAATAGAGAATGAACCAAAGAGAACCAATTCCAAAACAGGAAATGCTTGGATAACAATCAATCAAATGGAGAGGGAAGCAGGCACGACGGATTACAACGGGGGCAAAGGCCTGCGTTACCTACCCTTCACTATCTGCAAAGAGAGTATACTCCTAAAAGAAAAGAGGGGGGGGGCAGCGTTCAAAGCACATCAGCGTGCATAAACACGAAAATGTTTTTACCGACCACGTACTTGACATTTTAAAGCTTTTGATATTTGCTATTAAAAAACCATTGAAATTCACTGAAAAAACCATAGGTTATAGACCATATATAGTTAGGAATTAGCATTTACAAAACCTTATTTTACTCACACAAAACCATTGAAATTCCATATATAGTTAGTTGCACTAACTATATATCGCGCACCCGCAATCCACTGCTGATGATGTCACATATTACATCATTCATGACATGGTCAGTGACATCACTGATGACATCACTGATGACATCTCAAATGACATCACTGATGACATCACTGATGACATCTCATTTGACATCAATGACCACATCACTGATGATATCATTCATGTGACAATACAATGCATCTCCTCACATTTTAATATAACCTCTGTTACAACCAGTGTTAAATACAGAGTATAATTTTTGAAACCATTGACACACCAATACTAGTTACTACATACGCACTCACTGATTCCTACGTCTACACACACATTCACTCATTCACCCATACAATCATTCATACATACAATCACTCATCTTTACAACACTATCATATGCACTCATACACCTATACAGACACTTACACTCTGCCACTCATCCATGGAGTTACTCACACACCTAGTCAGTCATGCAAAGAATCAATCACACCTCCATTTTCTAATCTATACAGTTAAACATAGAGCACCTTAAATTTTCAAACATATACTAACACATACTTACTCTCTTATACAATCATTGATACAAGTACACATTGATCTGTACAGAGTCACACACCTCCCAGCCAGCCACACACACACTCAGTCTCCCATACAAATACTTGAGCAATCAATCAATAACCCATATAGTTACTCATATAGCTACTGATCAACACATGCAGCAGTTTACAGAACAACAGACATAATGATGCACAAATTAAGACAGTTTAGTCACTAACCCATGCACTCAGTGAGACACATTTAATCACTCACTCATACAGTCAGTCACGCACCTACTAAATCCTTCATCCAGACACTTATACATCCACTCATTCTTCAATATGTAAGACATATTTTAACTTTACAGAAACATACAGTCACTGGAGAACTGTTGCCGAGAGTGCGCACACCGGGTCCTGCACGAAAGTTTAGAAAGGCTATTTTTATTTACAGACAAATTTTAATGCGTTGAAAAAAAGGCAAGGTACAGACTTTCTAATTCTGTATCACTTTACAAGGAGTCTCTATGCAACTTGAACAGTGAAGAAAACGGCTTGTTTCCGAAAAAAATATTGCCAGAACTTTATTGACAAAAGTATAGGTTGTATACACGAGATATTTCTGAATTAGCATTTTAAAAACCTATGAAATTCACTGAAAAAACCATAGGTTTTACACACGTTATAGTTAGGAAGTAGCATTTACAAAACCTATGAAATTCACTGAAAAAACCATAGGTTTGACACCAGTTATAGTTAGCTGGAAATTTTACTGATATAAAACCAATGAAATTCCATGTTATAGTTAGTTGGACTCACTATAACTTGCGCGTGTAATGCACTGCTGATGACATCACATATTACATCACTCATGACATCACTGATGACACCATCCTTGTGACACAGTGACAGACCTCCTTTCACTGTAATCTAACCCTTGAAACGCATATTCAAAAATAGAAACTAAAATGTTCAAAAAAATGGAGATACCCATACCAGTTACAACAACCAATTCAATAATTCCACCATCTATATACACATGCACTAATTCACCAACAGTTCTATATAGTCACTCATACATATATTCACTAATCATATGTAGTGATACACCTACACATCCTGTTACACACCGACAGTCATCCAAACGTTATTCACACACATACTCACACATGCAAATAAACTATTGAACATCCATTTATTTGCATAAACAAATATACACACACTACCGCTTTACTTCTAAGGAAACTTACACATACTTACTCTCTTAAAAAATCACTTCTAGAAACACATACTAATTTAAACAGGAACTTTTACAATCCCTCACTCTCACATATAGTCACTTATATACATCAATATTCACATATACTACATTAAAACATATGTAGTTACTGATAAAGACACTAATAAGACAGTCATTCACTCACTAACACAGACATATGCACACGAATCCACCCATACAGTCCTGCACATATGCTGTCTTCAAAACACATACAAACAGAGACTCAGTCATTCTTGCATCTATGTAGTAAGTAATGCCCCCACCAAACCATGCAAACACTCATACTGATACTAAGAAAAACATCTAATAACCTATATACATACACATGTACCTACTCATCAACCCATGCAGCCACTTATACACAAAGTGAAACACTAATACATATATTTAAATATTTAAGCATTACTTAGTAATATATGTATTCACTAAGATATTCAATAATATATACATATATAACACATATTTATTTTTCAG
Organism: Lissotriton helveticus; assembly: GCF_964261635.1. Classification (NCBI taxonomy): domain Eukaryota; kingdom Metazoa; phylum Chordata; class Amphibia; order Caudata; family Salamandridae; genus Lissotriton; species Lissotriton helveticus. Next base: position 190,603,618 of record NC_136063.1, on the reverse strand, counting down.
AAAGACACACATTCACTGGATGGTGTCATCAGTGATGTCATGAGTGATGTAATATGTGACGTCATCAGCAGTGCATTACACGCGCAAGTTATAGTGAGTCCAACTAACTATAACGTGGAATTTCATTGGTTTTATATCAGTAAAATTTCCAGCTAACTATAACTGGTGTCAAACCTATGGTTTTTTCAGTGAATTTCATAGGTTTTGTAAATGCTACTTCCTAACTATAACGTGTGTAAAACCTATGGTTTTTTCAGTGAATATATATATATATAAATAGATTCAATTTATACTTGATTTGCTTCAAAGCATAAATACATATACCTTACAACATATATTGCACTGGTTAGAACCACATATTAATGCCGATTATAATGTCACCTGTAAGAAGTTTGTGTACAGATAGAATACACAAACTTGTATATGGTAGATGGTCAAACAGTGTATTACATTTATCACAATCTGTATTGTCAGAACACAATTTGACTTATAATTAGAGCCATATATGCAAAACACTGGCAGTGATTTGAGGAATACCAACACGTTTCGGCAAATGCCTCCTTCAGAATTTTCTTTACCAGTGGGTACTGTGCTGGACTCTTCAATGAAATTGACAGTGACCGCCCTTCATCATTTATTAGGTTATGGACTAAAATTGGCAGCTCTGTTCAGCACTTTATCTTAGTGACGATGTATCTTCAGTTTTAAAATGTAATTCAGGATGCAAGGGTAAGCTCCCTTTGTCAGTCCTTGATTGTATATCTTAACTATTTCTACTGGTCGGAGGTCTGTTGAATTTATATCTCTTGTAACATTAGCAGGAGCCTGTCCACAATGGCATATTCCTATTTTCTTTGTCCCTCAGCAGAATATTACTGTATGATATAATTCAATGATCCTAAAATGACATGCACATCCTCTTCCTGCTTCTTTAAATACTCCAACGCAGATGTTTGATGAATTTTCGGACCCACAAGGGACCCCAGTTTTATATCAGGGCCACACAATTCGGGCGTTCTCTATTCCTGCCTCCGACCAGCTAATCGTCTACCGACCGAATTTTGGGGATCCACGGACATTCCAGAACTTTCCATCACATAAATGTATGGAAAATGTGTTTTTTTGACAAACTTTGAGGTTTGCAAGGGATTCTGGGCAACAATACCTGGTGAGAGCCAGACAAGTCACCCATCCTTGATTCCCCTGAGTGTCTAGTTTTCAGAAACGTATTGGTTAGCTATGTACACAACGAAAACACACCTTGACTCCTCTCTTATTAATATCATAGGCTGTCCATTTCGCCCTTCACACTCCTGAGGAAGGCCAGTGTTTGACGCACCCCAATTGGGGTGTTACCAGGGTTGAAACGTCAACGTTCCCACCATACCTGTCCATACGGCCTCCTTGACCCCAATACAGAGTTGCTATTGTGTCTAGAATTCATGTAAAGAACTGGAGACAGTACATGTATAGAAGAATTGTGTTGAATCTAATTTATCTATGTCACTGATGTACGTCTTGTATATAGTATACCACTACTTCACAAATTACAACACGTCACATATTTTCACTATTGTCACAATAGTTTCATCCATAATTTAGTTGTATCTGGGAAAGCCCTTCTTTGAAAATACAAAAAGAAAAAAGACCTTATCTTCGCAAATCTTCTTTCTCTGATATGTTTATATCGTAAAGCTACAATTTCTTTTCTTGTTCGAAATAATTATTTTACCTATGTTGTGAAATCTATTATGACTTTCGTTTTTCTCTTAAACATAATATAAACTGATCACAGCAATTGTATTACCCGACAGGACCAATTGTTTTCTGTATCATTAATACACAGGTCCTGAGGGATATAGGGTCACCCCATTAACTCGAAGAGTTTAAACCAGTTACATTTCACTCACAGATCTCAGACGTGAGAGCACAGTTCATAAATGTATCTTCATTGTTTCCTCTGTGAGACACAGACCTGCAGCAACCACCATCTTTGTATTGGAAACAGTGCAAGAAAATATTCAATCAACACAAATGAGGAACTATGGTAGATGGCGTACAGTCATAGAAGTCATAAAATCCTGATTTCACCAAAACATGTGTGGTGACTGTCCACAAAAAGAAAGGGGTGGAAGCAAACTGCTTCACCTCCCAGCACAGTTCAGCCCCTTAGCATTATGGAAAATGCAGTTCATGGTACATGTTTACTTGAATATTTACTGGAGTATTCCTCCAAAGTTGGTGCAGTTTAGTGTTGTAAATCTCTAGATACGTGTTTCTGGATATCATCCGTCATCAGTAGAGATAAGAACAAATTTAATCTGGGGTTGCTGAGCAGGCTCCCACAATCCTTTCAGGTCTCAGTACCTCTCACAGGCGCACTGCTGCATCTCCACAAGCTCGTCAGCTCAATGGCTCAAGGGAGCCTTTATACCTTAAAGCACAGTTTGCCCCTTAGCATTATGGTAAATGCAGTTCATGGTACATGCTTACTTGAATATTTACTGGACTATCCCACCAACATTGGTGCAGGTTAGTGCTGTAAATCTCTAGATATGTGTTTCTGGATATCATCCGTCATCAGTAGAGACTACTGTGATGTGAGACAGTGTGCTCCCAACCCCCTTTCTGTTCAAAGGGCTCCCTTGAGATGCCAAGCTTATGAGCTTATTGAGATTCACTTGTGTGCCTGTGAGTGGTACTGTGACCTGAGGGGAATTTCACAGCATTCCCAGCTACCCCAGATGTCTTTTCTTTTACTTTCTACAACTGCTGCTCTCTACTGATGAAGGGCTGAACCCAGAAACATGTGTATTGAGATATACAGCAACATCTGCACCAACTTTGGTGAAAAACTACAGCTAAATTTCAAGCACTAACTTTGTACTGCATTAACCAGGATGCAAAGGGGCGAACTGTGCTGGCATGTGAGGCAGTGTGCTCTCAACCCCCTTTCTATTCAAAAGGCTCCCTTGAGCTGGCAAGCTGACACGCTTTGGAGATGCACCTGTAATGAATTCCAAGCAGGTTCCGCAGGAGCGTCAGGAATCCGAAGAATATTCCACAGCCTTCCCCTACGGCCTTCCGACTCTATCAAACACTAGAGTATCGAAAGTCTCGCCAGGGGAAAACAGGGAGACAAAACAAGGAAAGGTTGGGGGAGAAATAAAAGAGCTTGACGGTGGTCTTCAGAGTGGATGCGTGGCAACTCAGAATGGACACTTGGCAACAGGTGGGCTGTAAAGGAAGGTACATATACAATCTATCTAGGTTAAACACAATACACATATACACCCTGTTAATATTATGTATATGATCACTACATACCAATTGTTTTGTCTATGTCGCAGAACTGATATGTGGGATAATTTTAGGGGTTCGTCTTGAGGTGTTACAAAGATGACAGAAAAACAATAATAAGCACTTTCTTCTAACCCTGTACAGGTAAGTGTCAAGAATCAGACGTGTTAAACTCTCACTCTGTATGTTGTAGAAGACTACTGGGAAACATCCACTATTCTGATGAATATGACAATGCGCTGGTACCAACCAGCGCATTGTCACCACTGATCTTTGCATGGAAATCTATGAAACAAGACATACATTCAGGTTTCTATTAGATTCATAACATTAGCAAACATATATGTATGCAGCGCAAAAGCGCTGTTACCGTGATTCTAAGTCGAGATGGCTGAAATCTGCGCCCCACTCAGGTCCACGCAAGAACCCCAGAACACATGTAAAACTGGCTAAGGAACGGGTATAAAATGAAGATGTGCCCAACAGGGATTCAGCATAGAGTGAGGGAAAATATATAACGGGATAAGTGCCCAGCCGGATGGCGGAGAAGAACCCGGCCGCCGGGCGAAGCACCAGTGAGTAACTTAAAGGAGAAGGAAAGGAACCTAACTATCTAAGGGGCCTAAGTGCTACCCAGCCGGACGGCGGAGTCCAAGCCCGGCCGCCGGGCGGAGCGACCCAGGTAAGGGGGAGAACAGAGGAGGAGCCCCGCCGGACGGCGGAGACCAAGCCCGGCCACCGGGCGGAGCAACAAGGGTGACTGAAGGACTGAGGCTGAGCCCAGCCGGATGGTGGGGAAGAACCCGGCCGCCGGGCGGGACTCAAGGAAGGGGTTCGTCCACGTTACAGAGTAAACTGCAACGAAACAAAAGCGGGCGTCGGGGACAGAGACGCCCGCTAAACACCAGAACACTGAGGGGAGAAGGAAAACCGGAGCCCGCACAAGAGCGCGAGTGCAGGAAACACTCCCACAGCGTTATCGGAGCCGGAATCACAAAACAGGAAGTCAGGCAAACAGGGACAGGACGGAACACCAGAGCGAACGGAGCCAGACGCAAGAACGTAAAGCGTCGCTCCATGAGTCTTGGTGTCTTAAATAGCGGTACCAATTAAGGGTACAGTGTTGTAGGGAATTCGGGGCATGACAGCACACTCCCCCCACAATGTACCACTCCAGGTTTGGGCTTGTCAGGATATTTCTGATGATAGACACGTAACAGTCGAGGTGCATGAATGTTGGAAGCAGGTTCCCATGTACGCTCTTCAACTCCATTACCCTTCCAATGGATCAAGTACTGAAGATTCTTCCCCACTCTACGGGAATCTAGTATGGCCTCGACTTCATACTCTTCCGAATCTTGAAGAGTTATAGGAGCAGGTTTCTTAGGCAATCTAGTTCCCGGTTCAACCGGTTTTAACAGCGAAACATGGAATACCGGGTGGATCTTAAATGAAGGGGGTAGTTCCGGTTTCATGGCCACAGGATTGAACATTTTTACCACCTTATAGGGGCCTATGTATTTGGGGTTGAACTTGCGTGGACCCCCCATAGTTATGTATTTCGTGGAGAGCCAAACCTCATCCCCTGGTGTGTAAATAGGTTCTAACCTCCTGTGTAAATTTGCCCCTTCTGTGTATCTCACTTTTGCCATCTCGAGACTGTCTAATGCATTCTTATGTATTTGTTGTAGTCTCTCTACTCTGTCAGTAGCGGCAGGAGTTGGACAATCTGTAGAGATTCCGGAAGGCAACAACTTAGGGTGATAACCATATGAACAGAAAAATGGAGTAGTATTGATAGATGAGTGTGGACTGTTATTGTATGAGATCTCAGCTAACCATACAAGCTCATCCCAGTCCATTAGGGATTGCAAAACTTGATTTCGTATGTATTGTTCAAAACACTGGTTAACCCTCTCCGTCTGTCCATCTGTCTGCGGGTGGTGACTAGAGGACAATCGGACCTCTATCTGGAGCAAAGAACATAAACACTTCCAGAATCGTGACACAAATTGGGCACCTCTATCAGAAACCAGGACAGAAGGGAAACCATGGAGTCGGACTATCTGTTGCATGAATACAGAAGCCAATTCAACTGCTGTGGGCAACCCTCCCAAAGGCACGAAATGGGCCATCTTCGTGAATAAATCTACCACCACTAACAAGGTATTGTTCTTCATCTTAGTGAGTGGTAACTCCACTATAAAATCAAGAGACACAGTATGCCAAGGGCCAGGAGGGGAAGCCAATGGCATGAGTAGGCCCACTGGATTGAGATGTGATACCTTGGTTTGAGCGCATACATGACATGTCTTAACAAAGGAATCTATGTCTTTAAGCATATTAGGCCACCAAAAACGGTCACCCACAGCTTTAGTAGTTTTCTTGATACCTGGATGGCCTGCTACAGGATGAGTATGGTACCACCTCATGGCCTGTTCCTGTAACTCCCTAGAGGGTAACACCACTCCCCCCTGCACACAAACAAATCCTCCCCTTGTGGAGGTCTCATGTGAACCCACTAGAGTCGTCATGTCTACCGAGGCCTGACTGTTCGTAACCTGTGTCAGGAAATCCTCCTCAGTCAGTATACCTCCTATGATATTTGCTCTGGAAATGTTAAAGGTCTGTTCTACTGAATCTGTAGGGGATCCAAACCCTAATCGTGATAGGGCATCTGCCTTGTCGTTTCTTTTCCCTGGTCTGTATTGGACGGTGAAGTCGTACTCACTAAAGAATTGGGACCAACGCAATTGTCTCATGGATAGCGCTTTAGCTGACTTGATATATTGCAGGTTACGGTGATCTGTATACACTACAGCAGGATATCTGGCACCCAGTAGGTACTGCCTCCACTCTTCAAACGCCTTTTTAATGGCTAGGAGTTCCTTATCTCCCACGGCGTAGTTATATTCAGCAGGGGTGAACTTATGTGAGTAATAGGCTACTGGATGACACTCGCCTGACACCGAATCCGCCTGAGACAGAACCCCTCCCACTGCCACTTGGGAAGCGTCTACCTCCACCACAAAGGGCAGGGCTGGATCCGGATGACGCAAGACAGGTGCGCTAGTAAAGGCCTCCTTAAGTAGCCGAAAAGAACTATCGGCCTCAATAGACCATAAAAAAGGGACTCCTTTCTTCAACAAAGTCGTGATGGGTGATACAAGGGCTGAAAAGTTCCGAATGAACCGCCTGTAGAAATTAGCCAGACCCAGAAAACTTTGAATTTCCTTTACAGTACGAGGAGCCGGCCATGCCAGAACATCATCCACCTTGGTGGAATCCATGCGGAGGCCCCAGGGAGAAACAACGTACCCCAAAAAGGGAACTTCCTGTGTGTGGAAAGTACACTTTTCTAACTTGCAATACAAGCGATTCTCTTGTAAACGTTCCAACACGTTGCGTACATGCTGTACATGTTCCGTCATAGAAGGGAAAAATCATCTATATATGCAATTACATATTCGTCCAGCATGTCTTTTAACACTTCGTTTATGAAAAATTGAAATGCCGCTGGGGCATTCCAGAGCCCAAAGGGCATCACAAGGTACTCAAAAAGACCAAATTTGGTGCAGAAGGCGGTCTTCCATTCGCCCCCCTCCTTGACCCGCACAAGATGATATGCACCACGCAAGTCCAACTTGGTAAAGAATTGGGCCTTGCGGATTCTGTCAAGGAGGGAGGCGATCAGAGGCAGAGGATAACGATTCTTTATCGTAACATCGTTTAGCTTCCTGTAGTCGATACAACATCGAAGACCCCCTTCCCTCTTGGGAATAAAAAAAAGAGATGATGAAGCAGGGGAACGGGAAGGGCGGATGAAACCTTTCTCAAGCATGGTGTCTAAATATTCACGTAAATACACATTCTCTTTTTATGTGAGTGCATAGATTCTGCTGCATGGAATTCTTGCCCCTATCTCCAGATCTATGCGGCAGTCATAGACCCTATGTGGAGGGAGGATCTCATCTTCCTTGGCATCAAAGACCGACTGAAGATCTCGATAACAAGATGGCAAGACAGAGTTGATCTCACTGCTTGCAATACTAATGAGTGCCTCGGCAGTAGCTGCCCCTACTAAATGTGAACAGGTAACAGAGGGAAAAGTTATAGTAGAAGTTTCCCAATTTATATTAGGGTTTTGAGACCTCAACCAAGGAATACCTAGGAGCACTGGGAATTGTGGAGAACAAATTAGATCAAACATTATGTCTTCTTGATGATCAGGTTCTATTGTCATGTGTAATGATGTAGTACGATGTGTTACAGGACCAGAGATAAGGGAGCTGCCATCTATAGTGGTGACATTACTGGCTATCTCTTTTCTAGTACAGGGTATCATATTTTCCTTTGCCCACTCCACATCCATATAGTTCCCAGATGCCCCGGAATCTATCATTACTAACACATGTAATCCATTACCTCCCTGATTAACCCCTGAGTCAGATATGCCGACACATAAAGATGATCAGTGGGGGTGGTGGTACAATCAGAGGAAGAGACTGTAAGGCCAGACCTACCCGGGATCCTCGTCTCACAAGATCCCAGGCTTCCTAGTTTCCCGAATACTTTGATTGTGTAGGTTTAACAGGGCATTCTTTTAGAAAGTGACCTGCCTTGCCACAATACAAACAAAGTCTAAGTATTCTTCTTCTCTGTCTTTCTTCGGGAGTCAGGGGTCCTCTTACTATGCCTATCTGCATGGGCTCACTATCGTCACTGGTCTTCTCTATAGTACTCTTCTTCTCTCTAATAGGAACATATTGTGTTTCGTGCTTTCCTCTCTCTTTCTTTCTTTCTTGGATTCGGTGACCAGTTTTCACTACCAAGTCAATGAGATCTGTACAGGATGTCGGTAGATCAACTATCTGAGAGAGGGCATCTTTTAAGTCGTCTCTTAAGCCCCTGTAAAACATGGTGCTGCGTTTCTCTTCAGGCCAGTTGGATTCGACTACCAGCCTGCGAAATGAAGTTATATAAGCAACGAGATCTTGATTACCCTGTTTAAGGCTCAATAATTCAGTATCAGAAGAATGGGTATACATATGTCTGTCAAATAGTTTACGGAACTCCCTCCTGAATGCGGTGTAACTATGTAATAGTGGGTCGTCTCTGTCGACTAAAGGTATGGCCCAATCAGCAGCAGCACCACTGAGATATGATATTACAAAGGCTACCTTTGCTTGGTCAGAGGGAAAACAATTAGCTTTACAAGAAAAATGTAATTGACATTAACTAAGGAAGGCGGCGCATCGTGCCGCGTCCCCGGCATACCTTTCAGGGGGTGCTAGAGGTATGGAAGGAGGTGTAGTTACCTGTACGACCGATGTGCCTCCCCCCGTAGCCCCTGCAGTTTGTTGTCTTTGCAAAGTGTCCACCCTAGCTATCAATTCCTGGGATTCAACCTGCAAATTCCCTAACATGCCTGCTAAATCCGATAGGGAAACTGCTTCAAGATCCATGACGCTCGGGCAGAACACACCACGTGGGCTTTACGTTCTGTAATGAATTCCAAGCAGGTTCCACAGGAGCGTCATGAATCCGAAGAATATTCCACAGCCTTCCCCTGCGGCCTTCCGACTCTATCAAACACTAGAGTATCGAGAGGCTCGCCAGGGGAAAACAGGGAGACAAAACAAGGAAAGGTTGGGGGAGAAATAAAACAGCTTGACGGTGGTCTTCAGAGTGGAGGCGTGGCAACTCAGAATGGACACTTGGCAACAGGTGGGCTGTAAAGAAAGGTACATATACAGTCTTTCTAGGTTAAACACAATACACATATACACCCTGTTAATATTATGTATATGATCACTACATACCAATTGTTTTGTCTATGTCGCAGAACTGATATGTGGGATAATTTTAGGGGTTCGTCTTGAGCTGTTACAAAGATGACAGAAAAACAATAATAAGCACTTTCTTCTAACCCTATACAGGTAAGTGTCAAGAATCTGACGTGTTAAACTCTCACTCTGTATGTTGTAGAAGACTGCTGGGAAACATCCACTATTCTGATGAATATGACAATGCGCTGGTACCAACACCACTGATCGTTGCATGGAATCTATGAAACAAGACATACATACAGGTTTCTATTAGATTCATAACATTAGCAAACATATATGTATGCAGCGCAAAAGCGCTGTTACCGTGATTCTAAGTCGAGATGGCTGAAATCTGCGCCCCACTCAGGTCCACGCAAGAACCCCAGAACACATGTAAAACTGGCCAAGGAACGGGTATAAAATGAAGATGTGCCCAATAGGGATTCAGCATAGAGTGAGGGAAAATATATAACGGGATAAGTGCCCAGCCGGATGGCGGAGAAGAACCCGGCCGCCGGGTGAAGCACCAGTGAGTAACTTAAAGGAGAAGGAAAGGAACCTAACTATCTAAGGGGCCATAGTGCTACCCAGCCGGACGGCGGAGACCAAGACCGGCCGCCGGGCGGAGTGACCCAGGTAAGGAGGAGAACAGAGGAGGAGCCCAGCCGGACGGCGGAGACCAAGCCCGGCCGCCGGGCGGAGCAACAAGGTTGACTGAAGGACTGAGGCTGAGCCCAGCCGGATGGTGGGGAAGAACCCGGCCGCCGGGCGGGACTCAAGGAAGGGGTTCGTCCACGTTACAGAGTAAACTGCAACGAAACGAAAACGGGCTTCGGGGACAGAGACGCCCGCTAAACACCAGAACACTGAGGGGAGAAGGAAAATCGGAGCCCGCACAAGAGCGCGAGGGCAGGAAACACTCCCACAGCGTTATCGGAGCCGGAACCACAGAACAGGAAGTCAGGCAAACAGGGACAGGACGGAACACCAGAACGAACGGAGCTAGACGCAAGAACGTAAAGCGTTGCTCCGTGAGTCTTGGTGTCCTAAATAGCGGTACCAATTAAGGGTACAGTGTTGTAGGGAATTCGGGGCATGACAGCACCTATGTGCATGTGAGTGATACTGTGACCTGAGGGGAACTTGGCAGCATTTCCAGCAGCCCCGGATGACTTTTCTTTTGCTTTCTACAACTGCTGCTCTCTACTGATGAAGAACGGTGATGGATCAAACCCATATCTTTTGACTGGGTGTGAGTGTTTGATTGGTTCAGATGCTCCGTCCATCACCACCCCCTTTTGTACCGCTTTTGGCCGCCATAAGAGTGGCAGGGTATGCTCAGACGTGAGTCCCTTGCTCACTTTGCCACTGGATTCAAGCAAGCCGGGCTGAAGACGGCTGGAATGCCAGAAACTGGCTTGGCAGTTCAGGCTGAACTGTTCCCATGAGGCACAGGGTCAGACTGATTTGTATATAGCCATGTCTGAACTGGGGTGGCAGAGTGGGCTAAAGAACGGTGATGAACGGTGATGGATCAAACCCAGATCTTTTGACTGGGTGTGAGTGTTTGATTGGTTCAGATGCTCCGTCCATCACCACCCCCTTATGTACCGCTACTGATGAAAGGCTGAACCCAGAAACACGTGTCTAGAGATATCCAGCAATATCTGCACCAACTTTGATGAAAAACTACAGCTAATTATCAAGTAAGCTCTATCTTTGTACTGCATTTACCAGGATGCAAAGTGGCGAACTGTGCTGAGATGTGAGGCAGTGTTCTCCCAACCACCTTTCTGTTCAAAGAGCTCCCTTGAGCCGCAAAGCTGACGAGATTTGGAGATGCACCTGTGTGCCTGTGAGTGGTACTGTGACCTGAGGGAAACTTGGCAGCATTTCCAGCAACTCCAGATTACTTTTCTTTGCTTTGTACATCTGCTGCTCTCTACTGATGAAGAGCTGAACCCAGAAACACGTGTCTAGAGATATACTAGACATGTACAGTGTTCTCCTAACCCCCTTTCTGTGACTGCACACAAGTTCAAGTAATGCTCTGTCGCAGATAGGAGAAGAGAATATTTAAAAACATGAATTTGATGGCTGTGGCCTCACTGGTCTCCTCGTAGGATGTGCAAATGGTTCCTAAGTAGTGGTACAATAACATCTTTCATCTTTACCGGTGGTTACTCTATTAATTACGTCCGGGGGTTTCCAAGTAACAATGGTGAAGTCAAAGAGGTTGTGTTGCTTCATGCACCACTCAGTACAATAACCGGGTCCCTGTTTAAGCAGAGGTGTTTAAATATGTCCTGAATGAATGGTACCCATGTAAGTACATGCAAAGCATAACATGAGGAGCTGCTCAGACCCAGATGCTTAAGAGTAGAGGCCCAAGGAGAAATTGTGGATTTCTGAGAGGTGGAACCTCTGAAAGGAAAACATGGTTCTATCAGTGCTCGTCACATACTAGGAAGTTCCTACTCCAAGTATACTGGCCTTTAAGGATCCTCAGCTAGTTATGAATCCTCTTACTTTCCCTATGGCCCAAACCTGTGCACAGGCCTATAGCCCACTGCTGAGGCTTATAGGCGCTGCATCAATATTATAGGGTGGAGCTGTGGGCATGGTCCTAACACCACCTGAGAGGTAGAATGCTCTAAATTTAATAGGAAGAAACAGAAAGACAAAACTTATAATGTGTGAGCCCACGGCATATACCAGCCATTATTATCCCTAAGGCAACCCGTTGTCTTCAGTGAAGCTCACAGCATTCCAATGTGCTAATAGTTTCAGTACAAGAATGGTTTTTACACGTTGAATCGTGCTCACCTTGGTGGACCTCGCCACGTTGAGGATTGTGATTACAAGTCAAGCACAAATTGCACTTTGTAGCAAAGTAGGTTATTAGTAGGTGGGGGTATTCACCCTCAGCCAGAAATAAAACCACAATCATTAATAGGTCCAGTCAAGTTTCAGTAAATTATTCCTTGCTCAACCCTTTGTAGCTTGGCAAATGAGCAGTCAGGCTTAACTTATTAAATCTGCTTGTGTAAAACATTCAAAACAGTAAATAAGCAAAAAACACAACTTAATAAAAATCCAACTCCAATTTATAAAAATAGGAAATATTTTCATCTCTTGCAATGACACTACACAGACAAAAATCTAATATGAATTTCTAAAGATTTAGGGAAAAATAGCACCAAAAGGAGCAAAGCGGCAACTGAGGGAATCTGGTCACAGTTGACTGGGATAAAGTCACAAGTTCAGGCCAACCGCTTTGGAGTGCAAGCTGGGCACAGGATCAAGTTAGGCCCACTGAGTATTGTACATTATATTTTTGATGAGCTGGATGCGTGGAGTTGCTTTGCAAGGCTTCTCGTCATCTGGCCTTGGTTCCAAAGAGCTGTGAGGGCTGGGATAGTGGGTCCTGTGTCGAGTTGCGTTGTGTTGCATTATTTTCTATGAAACTGCAGAGAGGCTTTGTGAGGCTACACATCAATTTGCATTGCACTGAGTTGGTTCTGATGGAGCTATGAATTGAATTTGGCATCAAATAATGTTAGTTCTGTTGAAGGGGGCAGAGTAGCAAGGCTTTGCGTTATCTTGCATCAGATCCAATGAGGCTGCCAGCTGTTTATTGGTTTCTTTGGGGACATACGTGTCCTGTAGCACTGCGTTGCCACTTGGGTGCTTGGACTCAATCTTCCAAAAATGCACTTGTGCAGCCCAGGGCAGGTCCAGTTACAACTAGTCAGCTGGGGTATTCTCTCTTTGTTTTTGTTTCTTTGTAATGGTTGTTGGTCAGGGAATCCACTCCTTTCTTTTTGGAGTCAGTCACAATCCTTTCTTTGTGGAGTCTTGTGAGTGCAGCAGGTGGAGTCGGTTAGAGTGCAATCCTCTCTTTGGGGGAGTCCAGGGATTCAGCAGTGTAGTATTTCTTCTCTTCGTGGTTTCCAGGCAGTGATCTGAACTCCACAGTGCTGCCTTATTTATCCTTCATGTCTGGGCTTGAGGGGGGAAGCAGCCTAACCAATAGAGACTAAGCTGCCTCCCTCTATTATGACTACTTGGTGTGAACTGTGGCAAACGTCTAGCCCAAAATGCAACATTCTCCCAAAAATCTAAATGGAGAAAGTCTCTTCTTAGAGTGTGTGTCTGTGTAAACCAACACAGAGGTGTGTCTAACAACTGACTACGCTCCCCTTCCTGGCCCTCTTCTAGTCTAATTACAGGGACTGCCATCTTGCTAGAGATCAAGGAAGTGGGGGTGGTCTAGATCTTGTGGCATCTGCTTTCTTCAGAGGCCTCTGCCTTTAAAGTCCAGTTTATCCACCCAGCAACCTTCATCTCCCTGGCTTCTGTAAGAAAGAGATATCCTCACCCCAAATAGCTGTTTTGTTGAAGCCCTGACCTCTGCACACATACTCAGGAAGCAGCTTGGCTCAGGCTGTCAAAGGATGACCAATCGGAAGGGGCTGCTTCAGGGCTGCTTCAGGTAACTTCAGGATGGTAAGTTATAAAAAAAACTTTCCTGCAATAGTTATACTAAATACGATCTTAGCAGGTTGTTGGCTTTAATGTAACTATTAATTTGATACTTTCAATTAAAGGGCTGGCAAGCTCCTATACAAAGTTAGACTTTATTAAATGTAAGCAACTTCTCCCATGTTGCCCTGTGTTGCCTTTATAACTACAATAGGGAAAATGACTTTGGCTGTTCCTCCTTACCAGGTCATATAAAACATATTTTATATTGTTCCTGCTTTTTATAACTATGCACCCTACCCTTGGGGCACCTCGGGCATTCCTTAAGGGTGACTTATTAGTAATAAACAGGTAGATTTGGACTTTGGAATGGCTTTTATTTCCAAAGTCACTTTTGGACATACTGTTATGTTAAAACCAGTCTACAAGGTAGGCCTGGCTTTAAAATGACACCAGGCACCACAGGAATGCACCCTTAAGTGCATTAGGGCCACAGCGGTCTCTACACCTGGATGCCCTGTCATGCACTAGGGACTTCCTGATAAACTATCCTTACTAATTAGAATTCTACCAATCAGCATATACCTTTAGAGGATGGAATGCTCGCCCTGGGACTGATTAGGAGAGCCTAGGGCACTTTCAGAATCAGTAACCACAAGCATCAGTCCAAAAATGAAGGGAGATCAGGTTAAAAAGGATGACTTTCCTTCACACTTCACATAATAATTTACACCCACAAATCGCAGTAGTTAAACCTGCTGCAAATCATGAGGGGGCAAATATAGTGGCAGTCCTGTTTGCACATTCTCATAGCACCAATTGCATGCAGTTCCACATTCTGAATGTAGGTGCAAACTGCACTCCTACTAATAACATTGATCACAAAGAGGTTACAGGAATTAACAGGTTCGAAATTTGTACCTGTGATTTGACAGCCATGTAATCATTGGCTAAGACGCTTGGAATAGTGGTCATGGTCATTGAGGCATTGCTAAATATAACGCAAGCAGTATTCCTGTTCAGCTTATCATTAGCAGCTATTGAGAACTGATCTTAAAGAGCATCGCTTTGGTATGTGTTCGCACGTCCCACCAAGTTTTACACAGTAATGACTACGATCCCAAATCTTGAAAATGGTAGCAAACACACACACCAAATGGGCACCAGCTCTGGAACATATTTTCATGCCCCTAATGCAATGCTTAATTTGTAAAACATTAAGTGCCAGGGCTCTGACCAGGATGGCACTGCAGCTTGCACCATGCATTGCTCTTGTCCTCTCTGTCAAAACAACTACTAACCATCTCTCGTGCATGTAAATGCGATAGTTCAGATTATTCCAGGTCCCCAAAGCTAGAGGAATGGCTGGGAGGAAGGTATTAGCAATTTTGATGTATATTTTAGTCCTAACTACCGCTGTTCTGCTCATCTCTAAATTAGATGAGCAGCGCCACCATGTGGTCGACTGTTCTAAGTATGGTGTTGACTATTAGGTGCCAAGCACCGGAAAACAATTGAGTGGCAGGGAAAGAACCGGCTCAAATTGAGCACTGCCCTAACGCCACCGGAGCGTCACTTTTTCTGATACTCCAGTTGCGTTACTCTCAACCCAATATTTACAAGGTGGCGTTAAGCCACTTAAGTTGGCTTAACACCACCTTGTAAATATGCCCCTTACTGTAGCAGTCTGCTGAGGCAAAGGGGCGGACAATGGGTGTTGTGGTGGACAGTCCACCGTAACACCCATTGCTATTTGAATCTCCCCCATATTTACGAGGTATGGGGCAGCGCCTAAAATAAGACCAAGAAATATCTAAACTTAAACTGGAGATACGAGGAGAAATGTTTCATTTCTTCTCATATTTTTCTCTTTCCATGTGTTCTGAATTCTGCAGCCCACATAGAAACAAATAATCCCTGCATAGGGTCCTATGTAACATGGTGCAAGGGTGCTTACGCTAGTACTAGCCAGCCTTTTTAGCACCATCGCTAAGGGAAACGCAATGGTGTGCCATATTATTGTAATAGGGAGCTTCCCTGCATTTAAAAAATGTCGGACTGCGGCGTTAGCGATTTAGGAGTAACACCGCGCTATGCCTTTTTTTGTAAATATCCCCCACAATGCCTTATTTTTTAATGTATGTACGAGCTTGCCGCAAAATATGGTGAACTGTGATGAGAAATGTTTGCTCACAAATTTATACGTGGGTCAAAATGAGTCTCAGTTGGAAAATAATGTCTTTATCTTTCCATTTCTGAGACCAATCACCCTCTTCCTCATATAGACCTCTCCCAAAATCAGGTAGTAGGAGTATTTATACATTGACACTTTCTGCATTACATACCAGTTTCTCCCCTTTTATTTTGAATATCTGCAGCATTTTCATTTGTATTCATTTTATTTATGGGGCGCATATTTGCAGCAATAAACAGTTTCAAAGCGCACACTGTTGAAATATACCCAATGTAAAATAAAATGACTATGCACTGAAACATAGTAAACAACAATAAAAAAAGAAAAAAATAGACGAGCAGAAGGAAGAGCATGCAAAGCTGGATTTTTCCTTCCCCTAGGCTGAAACAATTCGCTTGTAAGGTCAGCCTGTGTTCTCTGTTATTGATTTGCTCTGCCACTTGACATGAGTTATGTTTTTCCTGCCTGCTGACTGTGAAGCAGACACCAGCAAAGAATGGAACGCTTCACAATATAATGGCTAATCTTCCAGAAACAAGTGAAACTATTTTTAAAAATAATTAATAGCTCTCAATTGTCAGCAGTGGTTATGGCAATCAGCTGAGATTAATGCATGTATTTAATTTCATACATCAATGCTCTTTTGAGCCGAACATGACTATTATACAATAGAGATATGTTAAATATTTTGTAATTCATCTTCCCAAATAGGTGAATATAAATGGCCTATTTTCTCTCTGAGATCTGCCTTGATGTGCAGTAACCAATCACTCAGAGAGAAAGAATTAGCTCTCACTTGAGAAGGTTTGCAGCATGAAAAGATGTTGAATCAGCAGAATACTCGGGATGCAGAAAGTTCCAGGAGCAGAGGTATGGTCCAGTGCTTACAGAATTCTGACCTTGTGTGCACAGGCTACTGCCTTATGGTCCGACATTCTGGGCCCAGGGCATTGTGAAAATGTATGCTGGTTTCAATACTCATCATACTCATCATATTGTTGACATATGGTAGTAACATCAAAATATATCAATTTAAAAAGGGTATTACTTTCAATATTATCAAATGTTTCTTCGTAATCTCCTTTAACCCCTCCCATGCTCATGACGAGCTCAGCTCGCCATGAGCCACAGTGGCCGTGTGCTCATGACGAGCTGAGCTCGTCATAACGGTCAGAACGCTCGTTCGCGGGGCTAATTCCCCCTCTGTGCTGAACGTTCTGAAGAAACTGGTGTGCCCGTGACGAGCTCAGCTCGTCATGAGCACACAGCCACCAAGGCTCATGAGCTGAGCTCGCAATGAGCACCGGGGCGCTGTGCGCACCCTCCCGCCCCCCAGCACAGCTGGGGAATTAGCCCCGCAGGCAAGGTGTTAATTCTAGTTTTGAAATCGACTTAATTTGTTTTGCACTGGCTGTGAGTACATTCCTTTAGAATCGCTCTCAGGCCTTGCATTTTAACTGTTATACAGATAAAATATTGTATCGAACATGTTCAGAAAGAGAGAGGACGTTATTGGATCCATCTTTTACTGTGAAAGGGCTGCTTGAATGAACACTTGTGTAAATGGAGGAAGCAGTGTTATGATTCTTTAAGCAGCACGTTTTCAATGGGAAATTAAGCCTGGGCGGTGAACTCCGCTCCGTTCATCGAGTTTGCGGAGTTTTTCGCACTCCGCACTCCGCACTCCGCGGACCTCACGGATTTCCCCAAAACTCCGCTCCCCATAGCGGAACAAAGTTTTTTCCTCGTTCACCTACGGTAAGTTGGTGAGCAGGAGCGAGGAAAACCCAACACAAGGCCACTTCCCAGTGAAATCTTTCAACGCAGGCAGTCGCAGGTGGTCGATGTCGCTCACGCTGAGAAACCTTTCATTCGCATTGAGGAGATGTCGCTTGAGTAGAACTTCTACTCGAGCCGCAGAAGGAAGCAGAGTGCTCCTGTATGGCGCAAGATGCAGTTCATGCTGATTTCACAGCACAGGACAAACAACCAGCACTAATAATCAGTATGAACGGTGCGTGGTAACCCACTCTGCCGTTCATGGAGCTTCCCGTAATTTGGCAACCTGCAAACTCCACCCTGGCTTAATTAGAATAGTCACCAGCTCAGTTATAGTATCGAGAGTGTAGATCAAGCACTTACTTCTCATTTAATTTAGTGAGAGTGATAATAACATTATCAGAACACAAGGTTTGAAAAGTGTCATCCATTTAAGAGGTAGACAAAGACCCCTTTATTCTTTGATAATGATTTGTGGGTAAAAATCAATATTTATACACAAGCAGAAGTTTGAGTCGATACTGGCATTCTGAATTGTGAAGAAATTATGGAATCACATTTAAAAAAATAATTGTTTTTAGTGAATTATCTCCATAATAACCAACCATTAGTCACACTATTAGGATACAGGAACTAACAATAAAAAGAAAAGCAATTTACAACAAAAAGATAAGTAATACATTTTACTGGTTTACTTATTACCTGCTTGTTATCTGCAAGAAAAATAGCACTCATTGCTGTGCAAACAGATCTTACTACTAACATTTTATCATGCTGGTGAGACTAGAATGTCTCCTGCATGGGGTTAAGATGCAGGAGACCCGCCTGAATATATCTAGTATCCTAGTTTTTTATTTTGTCCCTGACAGCACCCTAATATAGTGTGTGAGCATAAGCCTATGCCTGCCCTTGACATGAGTGAAGCACTGATATGTGTAAGGTCCTGTACCAAGTGCATCCTCATTGACAAACAATGGACCACAGTCCCTGTCACAGGTATAGTACATAGAGAGGTGGTGACAGTTGTGACCAGACCCTTTTACCTGTGTTAGTGGAGTGAAGGCCTACTTCTATGCACTTACCAGACTCCTGTTGCTTACAACACAATGTATGTTATGCTTGTTGTTGCAGTAGCGTAAATGGTACATGTAGAAATAGAGGCCTGTAGGATCCATTCTGGACACCCCATACCTGGCCTTTGCACAGTATGGAAGTGAGGTTGTTTTCTCAGATGGTGCAATATGTTGCTAGCATTCCTGAAGCTGAATGAAGGACACCTAGACATTGATGTGAGGGAAAAGGAGGCAAGGGTCCTGTTGCATTTTCAATGTTAATATTAGATTATATCACTTTAAATTGATCTGTACTGTCCGCATGCTCCTGCATGAGCTCCTGCGTGAGCCATTGCATGAGACTAGTTTTCCTTCAAACATGTTCTACATTCTAGTCTGACTGGTAAGAAAGATAGAATCATATGAGGCCAGAGAAGACTGTTACTTGAAGGAGCTGGACCTTTCTATTCGTACTGCAATACATTTTACTTCAAACATTTAAATCTCTTAAGTTATTCTTAACAGGTCCCTAAGAAATCCCTTTAGACTTGAACAGTGGCTGATGATTAGTCTTCCTTAAGCACTGCTGTTTGTGGGATGGTAGTGGAACTACAGATTCTATTTTGAAAAGTGAAAGACGGCCCTTATGTGAGTCCCCTTGTCTTTCGCTGATCACTCTTCCAGCTTGGCTGATGACAGAAAAGTGCAGTAGGCTTAGCCTGTAGAAAGCCATAATGTCCAGATGGCAGCGTGGGCCGGCCTAAGATATTGAAATGGTGAAATGTATTAAGTAGTAGTTCCCAGGAAAAGTGTGGTCTGAACTATGCTGCATTGCTCAGAAGAAATTAGACTGCCCTGTTGCCCAGAGGAAATCTGGCGGTGTGTGGTCACACCGCCAGTCGTAGGTCGGCCTTGTGTTCCCATGCTGCAGTGGGAGTTTGCCTGTGCATGGCAGTACCACCAGGAGGAGATAGGCCTGTGTGGGGTTGCACTGATTCCAGAGCACCTGTCCACCTGTTCATGTGTAATACAGTCTCATTCAGGGACTTCCATTCTTGCCTGCAAATTGGCTGTCTACAGTCATTGGACGTTTGCAGCATCCCAAGGATAATCTGCTAGGAAAGGAAGTGGCGTAAAAATTATACTTCCGCATCAAAAACAGTCTACCGTAATGCCTTAAAACACTATCACAACCTTTGCAAGCAGGCTAGAGTTGAATATGTTTCAATTACAATTCTAAATGCTGCTAACTGCTCAAAGACCCTATTTAATATGGATAAGGAGCTGGCCGGCTCCAAAACCGCAGCTCCACCTCTTGCATTAACACAATCCAAATGTGAAGCCTTAGCTCTGTTTTTCATCAAAAGGTTGATATAATCTACCAAAATATTTTACTTGACAAAACTAAGAAAAACCCATCCACCCCTGGACTTCCGCTCTAACCTCCTGCTACTGACTGATGCAGTAAGCCAAGCGAATCCGCATAAACACTCTTTAATGACTTGGCCATTGCTCACCTCTGAAAGCCTAACAACACTTCTAAATAATATCAAATTGGGATCACCTAATGATCCTCTACCTGTCCCAATATTAAGACAGCTGAGTGATGCCTCATTGGATGTGATAGTGAATCCTTCAATGCCTCTTTTCTTTGAAGCAACTATTCCGGCATCCTGGAAACATGCCATGATTCATCTCCTTCTCAAAAAAATCAACACGGATTCGGAGATACCCAGTAATTATCGCCCTATATCCTTACTCCCCATCTTTTCCAAGATCATAGAAAGGCATATACATCAACACCTCAGCAATTTTGTAACAACACACGATCTCCTCCACCCCTCTCAGTCGGGTTTCAGAGCGGGTTTCTCTACCGAAACCACCCAACTTGGAGTTACCGAAAATATACGACAATACCTGGACAAAGGAGACACCGTAGCGCTCATTCTTCTTGATTTGAGTGCTGCCTCCGATACAGTGTCACATGCAGTACTTATTAACACACTGAGATCACACGGCATTTGTGGATCTGCTTTAGACTGGATCACTGCATTTCTTACAAAATGAACCTTCCAAGTGTTCTCGCATTCTACCCACTACTATTCAACCTATATGTGAGACCATTGGCTGAGGTAGCTGCAAAAGCTGGATTATCCCTTTACTCTTATGTGGATGACTCTCAAATTATCTTCTCCCTTTCCTCACAGAAAACTGACGATCCATCCAGCCTCAAAATTGGTTTAAACCAAATAGCACGATGGATGCAAGACCATTTTTTAAAGCTGAACGGGGACAAAACAGAGATTCTGGTACTGGGGAAACAAAAAAATCTATGAAATCCCACAGACTGGCCGACTGAAATGGGCAATCTCCCACAGCCTTCCCCTCAAGTGAAAAATCTGGGCATCATCAATGATGGCTCTCTCAGCATGCATGCTCAATAAATTAAAGTAAGGGCAACCTGCTTCACCATCCTCAGATGGCCAAGGAAAATCTGCTGGATGCTACCGGAATCTACCAGGAAAACTGTAGTCAATGCTTTAATAACATCCAGACTTGACTACGGCAACGTTCTTTACCTGGGAGCAAACAAAACTGTAGTCCACAGATTACAAATGATTCACAATGCCACCGTTAGACTCCTACGTGGAGCCCCTAAATGTTCCCCCGTCTCGAAATATAGACCTAAACTGCACTGGCTCAAAATTAAAAACAGAATCAAATTCAAAGTCTAATGCACAAAATTAAGTCAGGATGTGCCCCTTGCTATCTTCAATCCTTAGTCAGCCCCTATTTTCCCCACCGCAACTTGCGCTCTTCCACGCAAGGAAGGTTCATTGTTCCCAAATTCAAACTTAACCGGATGGGCGGTAGGTCTTTTGCCTTCCTTGGTCCCTCTACCTGGAATTCCTTACCCACAACCCTTCGAAACAAAACAAATTATATACAGTTCCGCAAATCTTTGTTATTTGACAAATAATGACCCTACTACAACATGGCTCCCTTCCCTGACTCGTCCTTTGCGCCTCAAAACCCTTTTTGGGTAGCTGTTGCACATTATAAATTTAAAAACTAAACTAAACTAAACTAGGCGGGCACCAGCATTGATCGAGGAGAACCAACAGAGCTGCTGTTAAAATGCCTTCACTCCCCGAAGTGGGAAGGAGAGATTGCACAGAGATAAACCTGGGCAGTGACCCAAATGGACTGACCCACCAAGGATAGTAAGTACTGAGCAAAATAACTAAATAAGAACTGAGCAATTGACTTGTGAGAGATTGAGCACAATTTACAATAGAGGGGTTAATCTTCATTTTAGCCATAATCATGCTGTCTTCGCTTAATCCAACGGAAGAACTGCCTAGACTAGAGGTAGAAGGAGACCAGGGAGACATAGCAGATAGAGGTCTAACCCAACCTCAGTCTCAGCACCAATGAATCTATGTTATACATTGCATCTATTGTGAGTGAAGTATTCGGTAAACATCCTTTACAACGCAACTTTTACCACACAGTGCCTTTACGACGCAACTTTTACAACGCAAACCATTACAACGCATTGCGCTGGGGGGCGCTCTAGGATAGGGAATAAATTTGATGTACTATCCAACACCTTCCCTACTATCCACGGGGACTGGAGTTGGAATAGTAAATTAAACTATTCACTACCCAGCGCCCAAAAACACTATGCGTTGTAATGGTATGCGTTGTAAAACTTGTGATGTAAAGGTAGGCGTTGTAAAAGTATGCGTTGTAACGCCATACATCCGAAGTATTCAGTTCTGGTGTGCATTACTTTCTTTCTTGAAAATAAAGCACAGGGTTGGACAATCAGTTATTGTATTGTTGTGTGATTACTGAGTCCTGAAGATTAGCACTCCCACACTATCTCTCTCAGAAGCCTGTAACTGCTCACTATTGGTACCTTTAGAAGTCAAGTGCTGAAGGGGTTGTGCATTATCCAGTTTGCTGAGCCGTAGTAAGCTAGACCTTGAGAAATCAGAGGTAAACAACCACAACCCTCACAGCAGAGGCCCAGTAGCCCCTGATTGCCTTGTGGCCCCGTGACCAGGGTATGACAAGCATTAACCAAAGTGTTCTTTCACAAATAAAAACTGGACAAATACTAAGAATTTGGATTGGTGATGCAAAGGTGACCTGATTTGCTGCACCATTTCTTGTATAGTCTCCCAATTCCAAAAGCGGTAAAAGACTCAAACCGAATCTTAAATATCTCAAATATACTCAATCCTATGGTAATATATTACAAAACTGTACCCAAGGAAAACCTCACCTTTCAAGATGACACTTACCTACCACAGTAATGACCTATATATGATATATTTAAGTACTGCACCCTTCATATTCCTCTCCCATGTCCTATGTATTTTATTACTATAGATATGTACAGCATTCTTGTCAAAATACATAGGGGCTGATTAGGATGTCGGTGGGTCTGACACCCACGGACTTCGGTGTCAGACCCACCAATATCTGCTCCTGCGGTCTGCCCACCGCATTACGCAGTGGCGGGCAGAGGGACCGTCTGTGGTGCTTCCGACGGGCTCAAGGAACCCGTTGGTGTGTCGGAAAGACACCATAATCCCCTAAGGACGGTGACTCCCCTGTCAGGATCATAATGTAATTTTCCGACAGCCTTTCCATGTCGACCTTTTCGACATAGAAAGGCTGTCAAAAAATGACTTTGGGGGCTCCCTTCCAACTGGCCCTCTGCTATTGGGCCTGGAGGGTATCTATGGTGCCCTCCTAAACATCACTGCATTCATTTCACTATGGCAGCTTGTGCGGTAGGCCCTATGGCCCCTGCTGTCCGTGCGCCACATTACGATCAATCAATCAATCAATCATAGCATTTGTAAAGCGCACTACAAACCCATGAGGGTCTCAAGGCGCTGGGGGGGGGAACGCTGCTACTGTTCGAAGAGCCAGGTCTTGAGGAGTCTCCAGAAGGTTATGAGGACTTCGGTCTGCCGTAGGCGGATGGGGAGGTGTCCACGTCTTGGCGGTGAGGTGGGAGAATGACCTGCCACCCGCAGTCACTATTTGGATGCGGGGGATGGTGGCGAGGATGCGGTCTGCAAAGCGGAGCTGGCGGGATGGAGTGTAGAGGCTGAGTCGGCTGTTGAGGTACACTGGTCCGGTGTCGTGGAGTGCCTTGTGTGCGTGGGTGAGGAGCTTGAAGGTTATCCTCTTGTTGGTGGGGAGCCAGTGCAGCTCTCTCAGGTGGGGTGTGATGTGCTGCGGCACGGGATGTCGAGAATCCGGCGTGCAGAGGCGTTCTGGATGCATTGGAGCCGTTTCAGGATTTTAGCCGGGGCTCCTGCGTAGGGTGCGTTGCCGTAGTCCAGTCTACTGCTGACGAGGGCCTGGGTGACAGTCCTTCTAGTTGTGGTGGGGATCCACTTGAAGATCCTTCGAAGCATGCGGAGGGTGTTGAAGCAGGAGGAGGAGATGGCGTTGACCGGCTTTGTCAAGGAGAGTGTGGAGTGGAGGATGGCCCCCAGGTTTCGCGTGTGGTTGGTGGGTGTAGGGGGTGCTCCAAGTGCCGTCAGCCACCAGGAGTCGTCCCAGGCTGAGGGGGTCGACCCAAGGATGAGGACCTCTGTCTTGTCCTAGTTCAACTTCAGACGGCGTTCCTCATTCAGTACATGGAGGTTGGTTTTGGCGGTGTGGGGGTCCTTGGTGAGCGAGAGGATCAGGTGGGTGTTGTCAGTGTAGGAGATGATGTTTAGGTCGTGCCGTCGGGCGACTTGGGCGAGCGGTGCCATGTATACGTTGAACAACGTTGGGCTGAGGGATGACCCTTGGGGTACGCTGCAGATGATCTCGGTGGCTTTGGAGCGGAAGGGGGAGGCAGACGCTCTGGGTTCTCCCGGTGAGGAAGGAGGTGGTCCAGTCCAGGGCCTTCTCCTGGATTCCGGCGTCGTGGAGGCGTGCTTTTAGTGTGCGGTGGCTGACTGTGTCGAAAGCGGCTGACAGGACCAGGAGGATGAGGGCCGCGGTTTCTCCGTTGTCGAGCAGGATCCTGATGTCATCAGTGGCGGCGATGAGGGCAGTTTCAGTGCTGTGGTTGCTACGGAATGTGGATTGGGATGGGTCCAGGATGTTGTTCTCTACAAGGAAGCTGGTCAATTGTTTGTTGACGGCCTTTTCGATGACCTTCGCTCGGAACGTGAGCAGGGAAATGGGTCGGAAGTTCTTTAGGTCCTTGGGATCCGCCTTGGATTTCTTGAGTAAGGCATTGATCTCTGCGTGTTTCCAGCTCTCCGGGAAGGTCGCTGTCTCGAAGGAGTTGTTAACAGTTTTCCGGAGATGGGGTGCGATGGTGCTGCTGGCTTTGTTGAAGATGTGGTGTGGACAGGGGTCTTCTGGGGACCGGAGTGGACGGTGTTCATGATCTTGATGGTGTCGTCATCGTTGATGTTGGTCCAGGTGAGCAGGCGGTTGGTGTGGGTGGTGTCCGTGGGGTCGGGGGTGCCGGCGGTTGCCGGGTTGATGGCGGCGTTGAAGCTGTTGTGGATGTCTGTGATCTTGCGATAGAAGAAGGTGGCCAGTGAGTCGCACAGGTCTTGTGACGGTGGGATGTTGTTGGTGTTGGAACTGGAGTTGGAGAGTTCCTTCACAATGCTGAAGCGCTCTTTGCTGTTGTGTGCGTTGTTGTCTATGCGGTCTCTGAATGTGGTCCTTTTGGGGGATCTGATGAGTTGGTGGTGTCAGCAGGTGGCAATCCTGTGGGCTGTGTAGCTTTCCGGTGTTCTTTCGCGGGTCCAGTTTTTTTCTAGTTTTCAGCAGATTCACTTGGAGGCCTGGAGGTCTTCGGTGAACCAGCTGGCTCTGTTGCTGGTCTGGTTGTAGGGGGGTTTCTTGAGCGGGCCGAGGATGTTGGCGCAGTCGTCGATCCATTGTCTGAGGTTGCAGGCTGCGGCGTCGGGGTCGGTCGGGTCTGCGGGTGGGCTCTGGGCGCGGGCGGTGGTTAGCTGGTCCTCGGTGATCTTGCCCCAGCTACGGCGAGGCATCGGCTGGGTGCGGTGGTGGGTGGTGGGTTTCCGGAAGGTGAAGTGGATGCAGTGGTGGTCGGTCCAGTGGAGTTCGGTGGTGCAGGTGAAGGAGATGTGGGTGCTTGCTGAGAAGATGGGGTCAAGCGTGTGGCTGGCAGAGTGAGTGGGTGTTGTGATGAGTTGGCTGAGTCTGAGGTTGCTGAGGTTGTCGGTCAGGGTAGAGGTGTTGGAGTCGTTTTTGTTCTTGAGGTGGAAGTTCAGGTCCCCGAGGAGGATGTAGTCCGTGGAGGTGAGGGCGTGTGTGCTGATGAAGTCAGCGATGGAGTCGCGGAACTGAGGTCAGGGTCGGGGGGGTCTGTAGACTAGGGTTCCTCTGAGGGTGGTGTTGGGCTCAGTGTGGATCTTGAAGTGCAGGTGTTCCGTAGTGCTGCGGATGTCGTCGGCGTCTGCCGAGATTATGAGGGTATTTCTATGGACAATGGCAATTCCTCCACCTATTCCATTGGTGCGGTCATTGTAGGTGATCTTGTAGCCTTCTAGGAAGGCTATGGCGATGTCGGGCGCCGAGGTGGGGTCAGCCAGGTCTCCGTCAGGAAGGCGACGTCTGGGGCGTTGGTGTCGAGTAGGTCCCAGAGTTCGACGGCATGTTTGCGGGCAGAGCGGGTGTTGAGCAGGATGCATCTGAGGAAGTTGGGTTCTTCAGTAGGTGGGTTGGCGGGCCGGATGCTGGTGAAGCTGCATCTCCGGCAGGAGAAGGGTCCTTGTGTACGCTTCAGGGTGGCCAGGCAGCAGGTGCGCGACCGTCCGGCGTTGAGTGCGTGGAGGGTACTGGAGTCGTAGCGGTGGTGTGCGTCGTGGTGAGTGCGGGGACCAGGGGTCCTGGCGCTGGGCGCAGTCCAGGCACAGACAAGCGCAGACGGGCTTGCCTTAGGCGCGCCCACTGCGCTGCCTCCATATGAGGGGGAGTGGGAGGGAGGAGCAGCTGGGAGGCGGGGCGGAGAATGGGAGCAGAGGGGGTTGGGACCGCAGGGGATGCAGTGGCGGGAAAGAGCGTGAACGGGGACGAGCAGGAACACAGCGGGGTACAGAAGGCAAAAGTAAGCACAGATGGGCACAAACAACAATGCTAACTGAGCAGATGGGGGCACAGAGCGGGGGGTACACAGGATAAGTGAGGCACTGAGGGGTAAAAGTAAGGAGAGCACAGAAAGTAAACAAGCAGGCACAGACCAGTATTAGCGGCAGCAGTGGCTCAGGGCACACAGGAGGGCTGTGTGGTGGCGTGGGGAAGCGACCTGCCTGGTGACAGGGTCAAAGGCCAGTCTCCTCACCACCGGGCGGCCTCCATATGAGGGGGAGTGGGACGGAGGACGTAGCGGCGGGAAAGAGCGTGGATGTGGACGAGCAAGCACACAGCGGGGTACAGAAGGCAAAAGTGGGCACAGAGGGGCACAACAATTCTAACTGAGCAGGTGGGGGCACAGAGCGGGGGATACACAGGCTAAGTGGGGCACAGAGGGGTACAAGTAAGGAGAGCACAGAAAGTAAAGCAGGCACAGACCAGTATTAGCGGCAGCAGTGGCTCACTGCACACAGGAGGGATGTGTGGTGGCGTGGGGGAGCGACCTGCCAGGTGACGATGTGGTGGTGTGAGGCATCGGGCAGGGAGAACGTCTGCTGTGCTTCAGATGGGCAAGGAACCCGTCAGTGCGGCGGAAAGACACCATAATCCCCTAAAGATGATGGCTTCCCCTGTCAGGATTATGATGTCATTTTCTGATAGCCTTTCCATGTCGGCCTTTTTGTCATGGAAAGGCTGTCAGAAAATGACTTTGGCTGCCCCTACCTGGGCCCATTTCCCCACTGGCCCCCAGCTATGGAGAGGACCTACGGTGCCCCCTAAATATCTCTTCATCCATTTCACTATGAAAGCTTGTGGTACAGGCCTTTTTTGCCCACCACACACACTGCCATAATGAAATTTATGTTCCAGACCACCCTATGGGCTGCGCATCCAAATTATGAGGATGGAAATGCCGAAGGTCGAGCGGTTACAGACCGAAACGGTGTCCCAACATCGTAATTAACCCGTTTATTGGCAAAAAAAGACAGAAAAAGAAATAAAAGCTTTTCCTGAGAAAAATTAATCCTCCAAGTTCTGCTCACTATCAGTAGTACTTCCCAACTTTGCATAAAATGGAATACTGTTACCTTGACAAAAATATTTCAGGACATATTCTTTAGACCACTGTCCATGGTTTTCATTAAATGAGGCTCCCACATCTCCTTTTTCAGGTTCTCAGCAATATGCCTATTTACTTCAGAATACACTGTAGCAGTAAGAAAGCAAGAAGTTCTTTCTACAGGGCTTTCTCCAGCCTCAAGCCACAGGTGTGCAGTTCACAAGAGGCAAAGAGGTGCCCAAAACCAAAAGGAATGCTACAACAGTTTCTGATCAGGGTCTCCATATCAAGCTTGTTTGGCCTCATTCCATTAGATTTGGCCTCATTACATTAGACAACTGTTCATCCTTCAGATGGAAACCATTAACTCTTTCCATTTTTTAGAGAGACCACTTCTCCTTGGTAATATATCACTGCAATTCCCTACCTGACTTGCAGTCTACCAGATTGTGCTTCTCGAGAGCATACCTTCTTGCAGCTCCCTGTATTCCATCTCTGGGTGGAAACATCCTTCCTTACAGTCTCACTTGCTTTTTTCAGGCTCTCGGGTGAATTTATCCACTGACAGTTATTCAACCCTGAAATTTGTGTGACAAAATATCTTGTGACATGAATTTTGTGTCAAAAATATCGTTTACCAAAATATTGTGTTGGTATATTTATAATAGAAATGACAAAAATATTGAGTCAAAAGTATTTTGAAAGAGTATATCGACCAAAAAAGGTTTTTAAAAAAACCTACATTTAATTTTTCAATATTACATGATAATAAAGTGCAAATTAGAAAACATATAAAACAAACACAACTATGTAACCTAATTTAAATATTGAAATACACATATACAAATATTTGTATTTAATACATCACACTGAATATATAAATAACATAAACATATTTATTTATTTTTTAAACAAGAATATTTTAACAAACTAAAAAATTATACAAATGATATTAAAAAAAAACTGCGTTTTTTAAAATGTACATATTAAAAAATTGTCCTGAAAGTAACATAGTAAATATAAAAAAATACAAAAGCTATCTGAAAATAACATAAACATTTAAAAAACCACAATGTTTAAAAAATAAAAACAAAATGATATAAATCCACTCTGTCCAACATTAGGAAAACTGTTGGGCCTTGGAGGGTTTAGATTTACTCCTCCAACTCCTAATAACGTAACAATAGGGAAGACGATGAACTTAGATTTACTATTTCCACTCCCATCTCCAAACAGAAAATAGGTAATGGAGAGAGGATAGGATGTAGCCTTGCGGCTTGAGCGGTAGACCTCGGACCTGGGGAACCGAGTTCGAGTCTCAGCAACGAAGCTCAACATCCTGTGATTCTGGGCAAATCACCTAATCTCCCCGTGCCTAACAAAAATGCATGTGTTCATCTGTAACAAAACTGGTGCTCATGCAAAGCGCTCTGATACCGGATGTCTCAAGTATGGTTCGCGCCATATAAAACTCTAAAAAAAAAATAATAAAGAAAGCAATGGACTTCGGATGTGTTACATTTACTATTCCCTCTCCAATCTAATCTAAAGTAGGGAATGCTTTCGACTTCGTAGGGGTTATATTTATAATTACCACCCTCCAGTCTAAGAACAGTTGGAAACATGTTGAACTTCATAGTGGTTATGTTTACTATTCCACCTCCAGTGTATGCACAACAGTTGAGAATGTGTTGTACTTCTGAGAGGTTACATTTATTATTCCAACTCCAGCCTGAGCAACAGTAGACAAAGTGTTGGAGTTTGGAGGGGTTCAATGTACTATTCCCACTCCTGTCTAAGCAGCAATAGGATAAGTGTTGGGCCACACAGGGATAGATTTACTATTCCTACTCCAGTCTAAACAACAGTAGTTACATTGTTGAACTTTGGAGGGGTTAGATTTACTAGGGCCACTGCTGTGTCTGCTCTGCTGGCGCATGCCCATTAGGAGAGCGAGGGTTGAGCAAAGGCTCAAACCTCGGTCTCCTACTGGCAGGCGGGCGGTGAGTCACCCTGCTCTAAACCAATGCTGGCGCTGCTGGAGCAGCGTCAGTATTGGCTTAGAGGGGTTGCCAACCAGTGCTGTTCCTTAGAAGAGGCGCCAACGGGACCGGCCGAGAAGCAGAGAGGCGCCTCATGGACCTGGTCTGGTAAGCTTTTTTTCTTAAATTGTAATCTTTCACTGAAATGTAAGTGGGTGCACGTGGTGCTGCCTCAGTACATCTTTCGCTAATTTAAACATAAAAAGGTTGTCTTACCCTTAAAAAAAATCTTGAAACTTCGTATTCAAATGAACATTTTTCAAATGTGCCCCGAAGAAAATTACTGCATTCTTAACCGGCAAACCTGAATAGACCATTAAATACAAGTTTTCTCCAAAGTCACAACCTCCAAGTACGGTCACAGGAAGCGCGTTATCTTAAAAGTAGCTCGGCTCGGCTGCTGGATAAACTCAGGTGCGACAAAATTATGTCAGTGCCAGTTGGTAATATGGACAGGGAGTAAAAATAAAAGCGTAAGAGGAGAGAGAGAGGGAAAGGAAGAGTGGGAAGATGTAGCCACGGATCAAGAAATGGAAAGGGCAGGAGCAAAGGGAGTGCAAAGAGTGACAATGAAAGGAGGGGGACAGGGAGTGCAGAAGAGAGAGGTTCAGAGAGAGGAGGGATGGACAGAGGGGAGTGAAATGAGTGACAATAAGAGGAGAGTGACCGGGATGGAGATGGGAGAGAAGTTCACAGAGAGGAGAAAGGGACAGAAGGGAGGTGAACGAGTGTCAATGAGATGGTGACAGAGATGCAGATGAGGGAGATTTACAGGGAGGGACAAAGGGAAGTGGAAAGAGGTACAGCCAGGAGAGTCACACAGATGGAGATAAAGAGCGTGTGATGAGGTTCATAAGGGCCAAATGAGAGTGGAAACAATGGCAATGAGAGGAGAGTGACAGAGATGGAGGTCAGAGAGAGAGGTTCACAGAGAGGAGGGAAGGGCAAAAGGGAGTGGAAAGAGTGACAGCAAGGTGAGAGTGACACAGATGGAGATGAAGAGCGTGAGATGAGATTCATAAGGGCTGAATGAGAGTGGAAAGAGTTGCAGTAAGAGGAGACTGACAGAGAGAGAGGTTCACAGAGAGGAGGGGAAGGGCAATGGGGAGTGGAAAGAGTGACAGCAAGGAGAGAGTGAAAGGATGAACATGAAAGAGGGTGCAATTTGGGTAGAGCTGTAAGGGGGAAAACAGGAGGTAAAAAGAGTGATGGGGAGACCTAAAGGTGAGGGGGAAGTGCAGAGGGCAGCTGAGGAGAGGGTGGCAGAGATGGGGAAGGGTGTGAGACACAAAGACACCGAAACACAGAAATGAGTGAGAGGCAGAAAAAGGAAGGTGGTCATTTTTGAACACAGAAAGAAACTCGACCTGCTGGGACAAGCACTCAGTATTTCCTCATCCTGGCCAGCGCGTCTCCTGGAAGCTCCCAGAAAGGGGAAGGTGTGACCAGGGGTGCTTGTGAGGTGACTGCGGGCCCAGTATGTCTGGCTGCGGGTTTTGTGTTTGTCAATTTGTGAGTAAATCGAGTATTTCACGCCTGCTTGCAACGGCAGCGGTCTCTGTATGCTTTTTTGTGTACAGGTCTTTAAGTCTAAACAAATGTTTGTGACTCATTCTTTATGTGTGTACTTGATACTAGTGTTTGAGTGTGTGTTTGTACTTGTGTTGGGGTGAAGGTGATGGATATAAGGATGTTGTTACAGATCCTGTCATAAAACTGTCGCAAGTGCTTAATCAATCTTCCTACTTCCTAAAATCTGCTTGAAAAAGCTCCATTTATCCACTCTTTTTTCAAAATTTTCCCGGGAGAGAACCCCTGAACCCCCGTAGGTTGTTAGGGCTCGCTCGCCTCAGTGCAGTACCACGATAACTTTATGACTCACCACTTTCAAATGTCACCAGCTGCCACTGGTCATCGTCATCTGCCAAATTTGTCCATGAGCAATTTACGTGCGCAATTATTGGGTCACTGGGGTTTTTAGATCCGGTGTCCATGCTCTGCCTGGAGGCTACGTCTTGAGTTAATGATAAAAAAGCCTGGCGGTTGCATGTGGTACAGCCGCCAGGTGAGAGACTATGGGCCATATGTATCATTAAACTATTTTGCATTTCCTAAATAGCAAATTTTAAGGAATCGCTATTTAGGAAATGCAAAACGGTATGTATGTACAAAATCGCTTTTCAATAGCGAATCCTTAGCATTCCTAATTTGCGATTAGCAAATTGCTAATCGCAAATTACCCATTCATTTCCATGGGCCAGGAGGCCCATAGGAATGAAAGTGCAATTTGCGATTAGCAATTTGCTAATCGCAAATTAGGAATATTTTCAAGGGTGCAGGGGTGTCTCAAGAACACCCTGCTGCACCCCTGAAAAAGACATTTGGGGGCATATGGCGCACATACATGCCCTAAGGGCATGTATGGGCGTCATATGGCACCTTTGTTTTTTTGTAAAAAAGCTTTTTGCAAAGAATTCGCAATTTACCACCAACTAGAAGTTGGTGGTAATTTGCGAATCCTTAATGGCATTTTTTGAATATTTTTTGTTTGATACATTGCATTTAAGGAATCGCAAAATTTGCGATTCCTTAAGTGCAATCGCAAAATAAGGAATTGCAAATTTTGCGATTCCTTATTTTGCATCAAACGTGTTTGATACATACCATTTGTCAAATTAGCATTCGCAAAGGCCAAAATTCGCAGAATTTCGGCCTTTGCGAATGCTAAATAGCTTGATACATATGGCCCATAGTTGCCACACATGCATTCTTTCTGGCGTTCCTTCCAGGAATGCCCGGGGGCCGCGAAGTGAAGCTTCGCTCGCAGGCAGAAATGATTGTGTTCCAGCCTGATGTGTGTGTCCCCAGCTATTGCGTATGACGCAATGAGCCCGGAGGTGGTTAGAAGAGCTCACCAGAATCGCAACTGGTGCAAGGATAAATAATTGGGTGTTTAATTAGCAGGCATTAGACTAGTGATTTCATCTAGTGAAAGATCCCTAAAAATAATGGTGAGAATGGACCGATGGTCCGCAGAACATAATACTATGGAGAGTGCTTGTGCAAATGGTCTTGCAAGAATATCTGCTGACGTTAATTGGTTTCTCTGATAGTCCTGGAGTTTGACTTAAATAAGTGACTTTTATGGCTAACCCGATAAGGATTGCTCAATCAAATACCTGATTTCTTACAAATACCCAGTGACTCCTCTTTCACAGTGTCAAACAAGGACTAGATGGATCTTCCCCTTATACTCATTGTCACAAATACCTAGGAGCAGAGCAATTGGCCTGGCATGGCCATCTGCTTGAGTTAATATGTTTCTGTTTCCAGCTCTGGGGTATGACAAGCCTTTAACTCCCCCAAAGATGGATGACATATAGAATATCAAACCATTCTTATGTTCAAAATGGAAATAGATATAAATAAATTTGGATTCAGAGGTAAGAGCCTGTGGGGAAGGCAATGTCCCCTGCATGAGAATGGGTGTGTACCCCTGCACTAAGTGATTGGACTGCATATGTTATTTGGTATTCTGATTTATTGTGAGCAAGGTAACATACTAATCCAGCATGTACAATAAGGCTTAGATCTGCCCTTTGACTCTGAAGACCTAGAGGGGTCAATCAAACTTACTCTCTGGCTGAGAACAGACTACTGTTCGTATCTTTGATTGTCAACATTACGGAGTCGGGCAACATACCATCTTTTATTCCTAGATCTTTGCAGTTCTTTTTTCTTTGATTGAGTCCACTGACCCCACCTGTGTTAAGTTCTTAGTAAATGATAATCCCACACCCTTGCATTGAAATCCGTGTTCATGTTGAGTGTGTGTTGTGTAAACGGTGATTGGTGTTAGGAATCCATGTGGATGTAAATGTAAGATTGTTGAGGCTGTCAGGATCCATTTTAGATTTCCCACAGTTTTATATGGCATGAGATGGAGTATGAGGAACAGCCTTCTGAAAAAGTAGAAGTGCATTGCTTGATTTTGAGTTGGAAGGGGCAACACTGACATTTGGAAGAATGGAGACAGGGCGGCCTTTAGAATTCTAAAGTGACATTTTAGCAGGGGATTGCTGAATAGTCCTTCGTTAACACTGCCATGTTCGAGATTTGGTGTGAGCTATAAGATTCTGTTGTTAGAAGGGAGGATAGGTGCTTTGTGGAGCCTGCCTCAGTCATCTCTCCCTGACTACTATTTCAGAAATGCTGATACAGCCAGGTGCAGAGGTTTCACATGACCCTTGTGTTTGTCAGGGTCATGAGATGGTTATGTACTGTCGTAAATTGAAGAGGCTGGATTGTGTCCTCAGCGCTTTCAGCATAGTTTTCAAATGCAACTTTTGGGAGGCTTTTGGAGAATGCTGAGTTGATTCTACACCTAGGTATCACGGCCAGACTTGAGATGTCAACTGTTGAGATGAGGCCAAGATGATTGAACTATTTAGAAATCAATGACGATGACTCTTAAGGGTCAACAGTATTTTGCTTACTTGTTGGCACCATTTTTTTAGTGTGTGAAAATGGTGCTATTCTGTGGGAGAGAGAGGCAGGCTTCGGTGGTGGATTTTGCTGTGAAGATTGCCTATAGACCTTTTATCTACTTATTGGAGATATTTACGTATATATTCGGACCAGGACTTTTCACTTTGTGAACCCTTCGATTACCAAATTTTGGTCCCTCCTTGAAGATGGCATATAATTTTCCTAATGCTCCAGCCATTAACCATTTCATATCTTGAGGGCGGGAGCACATAGATTTTGTTTGGGTGGTTGCCTCTGACATCAACCTCTGAGCTGGTCACAGCGGTCAAGTAGTTTATTCAAGCCTTTCCAGAGATTTTTTCTTCTAGAGCTTTTCTCCTAGAGCAGAGCCTTTACCAATTTTTCTCCAGAAAGTGCAAGAGCAGTTTTTTAAGGTGTGCTTTCTCCAAGATGTTCCAACTTCTTCTAAGTTCCATCCATCTTCTTTTTGATTAGAGTTTTATCGCATTTCCTTGCCTTTTTGATTACTTCTGAGAATGCGGTCAAATGTGCTAAAAGTTCTTCTTTGACCTGCCTGCTGTCCTCTTCAAACAGGGTCTCTTCTCCAAAATATTTTTAGCACTTGATCTTTTCTTTTCCTTGAAGGATATCTAGCTTTAATATAGGTATTACCGACCACAGGAGGCTTTGGTAGCAGGTCAGT
Source organism: Lissotriton helveticus (assembly GCF_964261635.1). NCBI lineage: Eukaryota > Metazoa > Chordata > Amphibia > Caudata > Salamandridae > Lissotriton > Lissotriton helveticus. Next base: position 190,568,545 of record NC_136063.1, on the reverse strand, counting down.
CAGTTCCTGTTTCAAGATATTTAATTCTTCAGGTTCAAGGTTGTTTCATTTGTAGCTGTATTTCCATCTTCCAGTTGGAGGTTGTGTGTCTGCCTCCATTTTCACCTTACTTTGGATTAGAGATCCCATGTACTATTCAGCTCCGGTATTTATGTAGTCTTGTCCTTAATGCAGAGCTGGAATGCATTGTGATCAATGGAATGTAATTCATGACTGCCCTCCTCGTGTGTTGAATTTGAGATATGAACATTGTTATTTTAGAGTGTATTGCAATCAGATACCAGACCTTCTTTTTTGTTATGTGAACTTGTAACAAATCAAGAGGGCACCTAATGCATTATTTAGTTTTCTGTTTTGCCCAGAGTTATTACTCCATTGGCCCATATGGCAGTTGAAATCTTTGCAGACGAGGATCAGTGCTTTGTAACCTGACCACCCTGACGGAATTAAAGAGTTTCAGATGTCACTCCTTCCTTTACTGCTAGGCATGGATGTCTATTAACTTCAGAGTGGTGTGTTGTAAGATGTCACACATCGGAATATGTTCGTGTACTTTGTTCCAGTTTCTTGTTTCAATGCAGATTTCAACTCTACAGTAGTCCCCGGAGAAATGTCTATTATGTGGGTGTAATCTCACATAATTTTGTGTTATGCTTGTTACAGAAATTACGTTATTATGCCACATTGCGTAATTATGCACCTTTTATGGCAAATATTTAACACAGCTACTCAGGGACAACGTCAAGAATAAAAATGCGAGCAGCTGCTGTTTGTGGGGCTTGTGTTTCTTGTGCTATTTTTTTAGAGTGAAATTTATAACTCATGTCCAAGATGGACACTAGGATGTATGTCACACAAAATATAGTGTCAAATGAACATTATTTTCCAGACGTTTTCACATATTTATGAGAAACACATTATGTAAATTTCACGCACAGCCCACCCTGCACACATTTTGGTGTAGCCTAGGTTTTCTATATGTTTCATGAAGAACTAAGGGGCCTAATATGATGGCTGGCGGATCGCCACAGCCATGCGGGAGATGGCAATCCACCCGCCATCTGTACCTAGTACCCCGCCATATTAGTATGGCGGGGATATCGCGGTGGACGGAAAGACCGTCTGCCGCTTTACAGCCGGCAGTGCAATGTGCGGTTCTGGGACATAATATGGAGGCGGTGCTGAGCAGGCACCACCATTCATATTATGATGTGCACATTTGAAGGCCTTTCGATGGCGGAAATTGCTTTGGGGGCCCCTTACGGGGCACCAGGGGATGTGGGGGGTGGGAGGCTGCACCCTACATTGCCATACACAAGGTGGCAGGTGTCATGACTTACTGTCCTAAGCCTAAGAAGCCTCTACTATGGAAGCTCTAATGGCAGTTTGGCGCTATTCGCCTAAAAAATCCACGCCTTTCCCATGCACCTGCACTCCATTGTGTGTATCATGAGTGTGTTTTTACTGTATTCGTAATGTAAAGAATTATGTCACTTATTGTAAGTTTGAAGGAACGTCACAAGACTGAGTTCAGTGTTTAGTATCGGTTTTTAAGTACCTATGTATCTGATTCAGGCACTATTGTACATAGCTTTAGACTTAGTACATTTGTGAGAACAGAATAGCTTTTGCTTCGAGACTGAGGCGGGGAAGCTGTTCTCTCGCGTACGCTTCAGCCCGATTTGGCCGAGTGCACGCATACGTGGGGTGCGGCTTGTAATATAGTTGACAGTCTAGTAGCTGGGATGGGAGGAGCTAGATGGGCTGAGGGGAAGAGGAGGAGTCAGAACAGGATGAGGGCAGTTAGAGTAGGGACAGGGTAGAGACAAGTAGCTGTTAATCAAGCTCCATTAATTAAGAACCTGTGTCTGTGGGTCTTTGTAGCAGGATGCTACAACTGGCGACGAGGGTGGAATAGAGCAAGCCCCACTGTGTGCAGAGTCTCACAAGGACACCCTGCCTCGAGCAGCTTCAAAAACGCCAAAAACGCTGCTGAATGGAGCCACGCTGCCGCCTGAAGGACGAGGCCAGCAGCTGTCAAGATTGCCCTTCAAAGTCTGTGAGGGAGCAGAGGGGCCGAAGAAACGAGCGCTGAACCGCTCGAGAGCCAAGCAGTTGATCGCGTTGAAACGCGTCGCACGCTGGAAGCGTGTGCCCTGGGTGAGTGGCCCGTGTGCAGAGATCGGGAGCCCACTCCGACCCTGTACTGTGCCCAGGAAGGAAGAAGAAGTGCCCCAGAGCCGTGGACGGCGTCCACGACGTGCCGCCAGCAAGTGCTGCTAAGAGCGCTGCAATTTGAGCCCGGGCGCTGTCGGAGATCGGGAAAACCTCACGCCTAACGCGTGAGGTTTGGCAGGTCGTCGGCGCGAGAGAGCGGGAACTCCGAAAGTGAGTTGGGAGCCTACCTCAACCTGACCTGATGACTGCTATGGCCAAACAAGTGTGAATCCAGGTGGGGACTGCCCCACGAAGGTCTGTTGCCAAGCGCTGCTGAGCGCGGCAAAATTGGAGCCGAGTGAATCCCGACGTCGGAAAACCTCACTCCGGATGCGTGGGTTTTTGCATGCCCCGCCGAAGGACCCTGCAAAGTAAGGCGGGAGCCCACCCCATCCTCACCTGACTGTGGCCTTGACCAGAGGGAGCCAAATCCGGAGTGTGCTGACCCTGAAAACGACTGCCGGTGAGTCCTGTGTGAAGAAAGGGGGTCGAATGAAGAGAGAGAAAGTAGTGCCTGCAGATAACCACGGCGGCCATCTTTGAGTCAGGCAACTTTTGGGACATCCTCCCTGTGCAAACTGTAGGCGGCCATTTTGAGGTCAGGCGAGCTGAGTTTCACAACAAGCATTGGCGAACATAACAAACAAGCATTGGCGAAGACCAAACAAGCACTGGCGAAGACCAAACAAGCATTGGCGAAGACGAAACAAGCATTGGCGAAGACCAAACAAGCATCGGCGAAGACCAAACAAGCAGTGGCGAAGGCCAATCAAGCATTGGCGCAGGCCAAACAAGCACTGGCGAAGACCAAACAAGCATTGGCGAAGAACAAACAAGTACTGTCAAGAGCCAACAGACAAGCCGTGGCGAGTAGAAACCAACAAGCAGTGGCGAAAGGAAACAAACAAGTATTGGTGCATGCAAATAAACAAGCATTGGTACATGCAAGTCAACAAGCCTTGGATTGTGCCAATAAACATGCACTGGTAAATGCCAAGAAATAGGCATTGGTAAGGCAAATAAATAAGCGTGGATAACGGCGCGTGAACAACAATGAACAAGTCTTAGCAACCAAGACAGAAGAAGCACATGCAAACACGAGAGTGAATCAACTAACAAGCACGAGCAACCACAAGAGTGACTTACCAAACATGCATTGACAAAAGAAATGTCAGCACGGGTTGAAACGCGAACATTGAGAAACGCAAGCGAATGCGCAGTGGCGAATGTAATGAAGTAACACGTGTCCATAAAATAAAAGAGGCACAAGCGAACACAAGGACCAAGCAAAGACAACAGCACAATGGAACAAGCATAAGCAAATGCAAGAGACAGATAAAGACGACACTGAGCACAAACCAAAGAGCGCCGAAGAGAGAAGAGCTGCTGGGCAGAACTGCAGAAGACCCAGAGGAGGGCAGTCCTCCAGAGGACCCCTGAGAGAGTAGAACCACCCAAGTTCATTCACCGGCGCATACTGGGATGGTTACAAAGACTATCAATTTCTAAGCAAACGACCAGACCAAAGACCTTGACCAGATTCTCCCTCTCTCATGGCGGGAAGAGACATAGCACAGCGGGTCACTCCAGACATTGAAGTACCGCCCCCAGCGGTGCGGACTGATGAGTGGATCTTGGATCTCAAACGACACTGGTGGCTCGAAGCTTTGGAAGATTTCTTAAAAGCCAATGGTGAGCAAAGAGAGAGAAAATGTCTGATACTACTCCTCCATCTGGTGGGTCCTGAGGGCCGCTGCCCAATCAGGACATTTTCCAAAGAGGATACAGAGATCTACAAAAGACTCCAAAGGGAGCTCTGTGCCCATCTCAACGCACAGACAGATGTGGATCAGAATCGCATAGTTTTCAATACAGCACGGCAGGAACCAGGCGAACCGTTGCCAAACTTCATCACTCGGTTACAAAGTCTGGTACGAGGCTGCCACTTCAACACTTTTACAAATGAGGATGCGGTTCGACTTCGCATCGTTGAAGGTTGCATAAACCCTGACACCAAGCGCAAGATCCTGCAAGGGCATTGGTCGTTAAAGGAAATTATCAAGAAGGCCGAAATTGGAATGCAGATAAAAGCAAGAGACAGATTCAAGGACGTGCACCTGAGAGCAAACCATCAAGATACCTGGGAAGATAGAACTCAGAAAACAAACAAAACTGAAAGGAGAGAGAGGGAAGGCAGACCAGCAAAAAGACAACGGGAAAGATACAGCGACAAAGAAAGTGACAAGGATTACTCAGAATCAGACTCCTCAGCGTCCGACTACTCAAAGTCAACCAAGGATTACTCAGAGTCAGATGACTCATAGTCAACCATCTAAAAGACAATTCCAAAGAAATATTCACCCCTCAAGAGTTCCTCAAGGAGTCATTCAAAGTATGACACAAAGTACTCTGACGAGGAAAGAGCGTCAAGTGGGACAGATCGCACTCCTGGACAAGAGAGCATCTTGCACAACAAGTGGGAGAGAAAGACAAACCCTAGAAGAAGGGGTCGCACTGGTCACCACCTGAAGTCAGCGCAGGAACATCAGTCGTCAAGCAGTGAAGACGAGTCCAAGGAAACATCTGGCAGGAGACCACATCACCCCCATATCAGAGGTGTTAGAGCATCAAACAAGCGTGAAGGAGAAACAGGTCGCACAAGACGGACTGATCCTCCACAGCAACGAACCAGAAAAGATCCATGCATCTTTGGCTCCCGCGACAACGAAGAAACGGAGAGGAAATCGTTAACTTCAGGCGAGAAGGACAAAGAGGCAAAAGCTTGGGATCAAGCAAAAGGAACAAGCACAGGGTCATTAAACAAACCCCCAAATGAGACAGCATTGAAGATGCTCCAACAAAGGCACACGGAGAAGCATCTCAAAGACAATTCAAAGGGAAAGAGCAATTTGTCACGGACTACGGAATTCAAAAATCCATTACACAAGACAGTTTCAAAGAAATGTTTGAGAAGGAATGGGAAGAAGGATCTCTCTGATGCGGAGCGCACATCCATCCAATCCTGGAAGTTGACAAAAGACTTCTCTGACCCAGAAAGCACGTCTATGGCCAGGGACTCCTCTGGTTCAGAGAGCGCGTCTGTCCGATCCTTTAAAAGGGGTATGGCCCGGACCTCCTCTGATTCAGAGAGCGCATCTGCCCGATCCTGGAAGTCGACAAAAGACTTCTCTGACCCAGAGAACATGTCTGTCCAATCCCGTGAGTCGACCAAGTCATGGTCCCGACAACAGACGTGGCGTCAACCACCCGAACGCACCATGGAACCAAAGGACATCCTTCCCGTCAAGAGCAACATGTCACACACTAAGGTCTCTGAATACTCAGTCACTCCACCGGACAACCTGTCATGTCAGTCACAAGTATATCCAGACACAGATCAGACACCATCACCCCTGAAGGGGTCCGCAAGGCTGACTCACAGAACCTATAAAAGGAAAACAGAGACAGTGGACCTTAGTAACCGGATGGGAAAGGACCAGCCAGTCACTCCGCAAGGAAAGCCGGACGTGTCAGGAGAGAGGGATCATCAGATGAGAGAGAAACATGCCTATGCACAGAAGCCGGACGTGTCAGTAGAGAAATATCATCAGATGAGAGAGAAACATGCTTATGCACCGATAGCTCACGAGCTCGCCAGACAACCCGAGGCCGTGAATGAGTTATCGAACCAAACCAAGACCGTCTCATCAGATAGCACCGTACTGTCTGGCATACATGACCCTGAATTGGAGGGCAGTGTTGCTCTCGACCGGACTAGCCGAAAGGAAGTAAGGGTAGATGCGGCGAATGAGTTACTGAACCAAACCAAGACAGTCTCATCAGGTAACACCGTACTGTCTGGTATACATGACTCTGAATTTGAGGGCAGTGTTGCCCTCGGCCGGACAAGACAAAAGGAAGCAAAAGTAGATGCGGGTGCTCGGAAGAGGACCGGAACATTATCCACTCGTGAAAGAGATCGAGCATCTGAACCAACCGTAGTTACACCACCGGAAGGAAACATGAGGACTGCGGACCGTGAGAGTAAACAGTTTCCACGCAACGTGGTCAAGAATGCCTTGATCAAGACAACAGAAAGATTGACCAAAGCCAAGCCCACCACTGATTCGACACTACTGAAGCTTGAAAAACAGGCCGTCCGCCGACCCGTGTGGTGGATTGAAGAATTGCGAACATTGAAGACATTAAGTTCATTTTGTTAAGAAAGGGGGAGATGTAATATAGTTGACAGTCTAGTAGCTGGGATGGGAGGAGCTAGATGGGCTGAGGGGAAGAGGAGGAGTCAGAACAGGATGAGGGCAGTTAGAGTAGGGACAGGGTAGAGACAAGTAGCTGTTAATGAAGCTCCATTAATTAAGAACCTGTGTCTGTGGGTCTTTGTAGCAGGATGCTACACGGCTGGGTGCGGTCGGGTATTTAAACCGCACCAAGCCTTCTGGAAGGCGCTTTGCCTTCCGCCTGCTCCAGAGGAAGGTCGCGCTGTGAACCCTCGCTCAAGAAGACGACTGCTTACCTGATTAAAGATCCCTGGGCTTCAGACATCATTCTCGGCATCTTCTTTGGTGACAACAGCCAGGAACCTTCATTTTTACACAGCATCGGAATCTGCAAAGACAAAAGAGATAAGTGTTATTTCTTTTCCGTTTAAGGCACCCTTCGCAAGAAAGGTTTCTGGAACACGTTTTGGAACATTCTATCAAGAGGAAAACTACAAAAAACTTGGATGTAATACTTTGTGATTTGTATTTAGGTATTTTGGTGAACAAATGCTATTGTTAAAAAAAAGGTCAGAAGGTGACCCCTGTAATTTAGAAAAGAGTTATTCCTGAAAGTTTGACCTGTTTTTCTTGCAATGTGTAACTTCTAATTTTCAGTCAGCAAGACGCAGAAATTAAAGACACAAATTCAATTAATATGTAAGTGATCAAGGGCTAAAAACTTATTAAAAAAGAATTTGCAAAAGGGAAGAAGGGGGTGTTCCAAAGAAAGAACGGTCAGAAAGGATTTTAACTATTCTTTTGTTTATTTCAGTGACTCCCTTCAAAAGATCAATCGAATGACAGGACAACGAGACAGGAGACTGAAAATCACCTGACATAACTGACAATCAAGACAAGAAAGACATACTGGACGAAAGACAGACAACAGCTGCTCACAGGTAGAGAAGGATTGAAACTTAGTGAGAGCGACAGAAGTTAGGTAGTAGCAGTAAAACCTAGAGGATAGAGTATTTGAGTAATCCCTTGGTTCTTGTTGTTCCGCAGGTCAACAGCAAGAACACTTACGTCCAGTACCGGCCCTCCTCCCCATTTTCTAGCTTTTTATCTTGTAGTGTTTATATAATCTCAAGGTTAAGGTTAGTCTCTAGGGAGGTTGGTCCCTTGAGTCCCTGCGAAATCTGCTACTCGTCTCAAGGAGTTTATATCAAGACAAGGTAAGAGACGACGTAGTTATTGTCTTGACAGCAGGCACCGCGAGGTGCCTATCACGTTGTGCATTGCAATGCACAACATGACTCTTTAACATTGTGCCGCAATGTTAAAGGCAAGAATGCGCCCAGCAATGTAGCATGCGCATCCTAATTGGCATCTTTGAACTGCCGCACCTCTGGTGGTCGGTCCAATTTTCTATCGTAATGGGGCCCTAAGATTTCGCAGTCAGTCAGTATTTACATCAGGTTGGAATTTCCTAACTTTTGAGGAATGCTGGCGGCATTCCATGACAGAGCTGAAGTGTTCTCACTTCAGTGATGTCCAGCTGTAAGATTTTGGTTTCCAATACATTTTCGAGGCCTTGCCGCAGAAACGTTTTTTGGGATACTTGTCCGAATCAGACAATATCAGGTTAATGGAGTGAGTCTCATGTGCAAGATGAACTATTGTGGGCATCTTATGGGACGATTCCTGTGAGCTCCTTGCTTATTGAATACTCTTCCTTTATCTGTGGTTGGGTTGACACAGACCCAGGAAACTTATGTGCGATCCCACTGACTATTAAGGGCCAGATGTATCAAGCGGTTTACCGTTCGCAAACGGGCTAATTAGTTTGCGAATGGTAAAAAGCCTTTTGTGAAGTATCACATCAAAAGGCATTAGCAAAATAGGGAATCACAATTTTTGCGATGACCTATTTTGTGAATGCATTTAAGGAATCGCAATTTGCGATTCCTTAAATGTAATGCAGAAAGCAAAAGAAAATTGCGACCTGGCTTTAAGGAATCACAAATTACCACCAACTTGTAGCTGGTGGTAATTTGTGAATTCCACAAAAAGTGCACTTTTTGCATTTTTCTAGGTGCCATGTGGGCTACACACATGCCCTTAGGGCATGTATGTGCGCCACATGTGCACACATGCATATTTCAGGGGTGCAACAGGGTATCCGTTTGGCACCCTTGAAATAGCATGCGCAAATTGCGAGTACCTATTGAGTGCTAGCGAGTTGCGCATGCAAATCCCAATGAGAAGCCATTCCTTATTTGCGACTCACAATTTGCGAGTCGCAAATAAGGAATACGTAGGAATCGCAATTTTATTTGTGAAACCAACATACATTGCATTTTGCAAGTCCATAATAGCGAATCGGTAAAATTTGCTAATTAGGACTTGCAAAATCCAATGTTGATACATCTGGCCCTTAAATCTTTAAGACAATCAGTTTGTTTTCAACATATAAGATTTGCTTTGCTGTTTTCTGCTTTAGGTTGGTTATTTTTACCATCTGGAGATTATTCCATTATATTGTTAGGTCTCCCACTTATTCAAGCAGTCATTTCAGGACTTTGAGGCCGATTTACAGGTTGGTAGACAAGATAGTCAGTCTCAAATGTGATGGAATACCCTGTCTACCTAACACGCAGTCCAATTGTCCAGGGGCGGCCTTAGGCATGTGCAAGCTGTGCACCTGTACAGGGCCACCAAACCCCAGGGGCCACCATGCCAATATATATCCTTAATATAATAATCCTCTGAAGATGGATACATATTTGCGTGGCGGCCCCTGGCAGGGATTTGGGGGCCTCTTGCTCTGTTCCACTTCCAAACACCCTGCCCCCCCTCTTCACTGGCCTCCGCGCTCCGCCCCACCCGGACCCCCTCTTCCAGGGCACCCCAATGTACGCTCCCTGCCTGGGCCCCCATGAGCCTAGAGCCGCCCCTGGATTGTCCCATTTAAAGACAAATGTGCAATAAGCTTTCTGTTGGCAGAGCTCCTGTTGGATTTGTTGATGGAAAGCCTAATCCAGTGGTCAGTGGAAGCAAACCACCTGCTATATGGATCAGATAGCAAAATTGACAGCTCATATGGAGCTCGCTGGTTAGTTTGTCTCATTGTACAGGCTCTTGTTGGCACCTTAAGTTAAGTCTAGGTGGAAGAAATCGGAATATGGCTTCACCTGTCTGCTGTTGATCCTTTTCATGGCCTTAGGTGTTAGTTTGAGGTGACAAGTTGCTATAATGGTTATTCACCCTTTGATCCTTATCCTGGTGTGCTGAAGTCTCTGACCTGAGTTCTTGCACCTCTAGTTTTAGCATATGTAAGAGTGGGGCTAGGTGTGAACATTGTGCTTGTGGTGATATGTCTCATTTAGCTACGGAGACTCCAGTGGTACCTATACTTTTTCCATGTCAAAGATTGGCTATAGACAATTGTGGTCTATTTGAGTTGGCAAGTGCAGGGGAAATATGTGCTATAGTTCCCATAGATTATTTCTCGAAATGGCCTGATGTGAGTTTAGTTGGTGAGGTAAAATCAAAAGCCAGAACTGAATTTTGTTAGGAAGTATGTCGGAGGGAAGGAAATCCAGAAGAAGTGATCATGGGTAAAGGTCTTCAGTTTGTGCCAGAATTTGAATCGTACTTGGTCCAATGTGGGGTGGGACATATTAATACGGAGGTGCAACATCCTCATGAGAATGGGTTGGTGAAAAGGTTCTATAGTGTTGGTTGATAGTATACAATTGTCAGTGCAAATTGGACTGCAATGGAAGGAGGAGATTAAAAGAATGCTGTGGAGTTATCGCATAACTGCACACTCTACTACAGGTGAATGAAATTTTTTGTTGTTGAAGGGTAGGGAACCATGTACTAAAGATGTGTAAAAGTGAAATGAAAAGAATTGATAAGGGAGAGTTACAGAAGAGAATTCAAGAAAGAAAATAATAAAATGAAATACACAGAGTGTGACAAATTTAAAAAGAAAATGTGTGAGTCTGCAGTTAGAGATTTTATGCAAACACGATTGTTTGTGGGCATGAAGAAAGGAATGTCAATATGTTTGGTGCCTAAATGTGTATTGAAAGTGGGGGAACATACAGAGGTATTAGAAGATGGGAAGAAATGGAACGTGAGGAATGTGGTGAATTGTGGTGAGACTGAGATGAGAAGGTGGAGGAGTGAAGGAGTGTTGAATAGTGAATTGGATCAATCCACATCATCACATAAGAATCGATAGCTGAGGCTCGATCTCTGGTAGATCCTGCCCAAGTTCGCGCCTGCAGGAGCAGTGGCTTTAATGCAGCAGGTGGAAGTTGAACTCCATAATGGGGGCTTTAAACAGTGTCTTTATTACATTAAAGAGATGGCCATGGGAAAGCCAGGCAGGGCCGGTCACCTCTCTACAGCACTTGACAATAGTGCTCCTGCAGGAGCGGCCAGGGAGGACCCCCACCACAAGCCACACCAGGACCTAGCCCAGCCACCTCTGCAGTCAGGAAGAGGTCCCCCACTGCCCCTAGCTGACGCCTCACCTCCTGCATCGTTGCTGTCCTATTCAGCCTCACTTGTGGGCAAAAAAAAATTGCGGGGCCCAGGGCCTCGATGTATGCTGCCCGGGATAAGCAAGTAATGCAGACCCGCCCACCACCAGGGGGTCCACAAGCAGGCAGTCCAGCAGACTCTGCCATCATCTCCAGGTACAGCGTGGGCACAGCCATGCTCCACCTCACCCCTTCGCCAGCAATTCTCACTCGGCCAGTCAACTGCAGCCCGGGACCTCAGCCAGCTTGGCTACCGCTCCAACCACTGACTCCTTCATGCTTTAGAAGACACGTTGCCCGCCTCCTACTCCAGCCCCGGCACCAAGAAACTCCTCATGGCGCGGGGGTCTCCCACTTGGTCCACTACCTGGCGGCAACCATGCCCACTGGCACCGGGCTCACATGTGGTGGCCAATTGCCCTCTGATTGTCGGCACCATGACCAGGCCTCAGGAAGCGTGGATTCAATGGCACAGCAGCTGTCTCGACTCGGTGGGCACCACAGAGTAGGTCAGTCAATCCGGCCTCATCTGGGTGTCCCCACCATGTTCCGACTGCCTACCCAGGGCCTGGAACATTTAAAGAAGTGAGTATCCAGTAGGATAATGCAGGATATTTTCATGGGGTGGCAGAGCTTGCCTAAAGCATTTCTGCCATGTTGGACTGCTTTGCCACGGCCCCCAGCCCTATGCTTTTTAACATTTATATCTGTCCTTTGGTGGACCTAGTAGAGAGCTATGGCCTTGCCATATTCTCTTACCTGGAAGACACCCAGACAATTTTCTCTCTGGCGGTCGGACTCGCAGAACCTGATTTGGTCGGAAGGAATTCCAAAACCAATTCCGTCTGAAGAGTTTTTCGAACAACATCGTACTCAGCCCCTAAGATGGTGCAGCAGCAACACCAGTCCTTCCAGGCAGTAAAGGCTTGGCTCCGAGATCTGAAGCTCTCATACATGCTCCTCTTCCCGGCCCTGCTACATGTAATAAACAACTCATGCACTCTGTTCTTCTACATACCAGAGGATGTTTTTACAGACAGATGAAATAGGACACTTCAAGCCGCATACTCCACCATACCTGGACTCAGATTCTTCATCGAGGGAACACTCGCCAGTTGCAAAATATTGAAAAAGATAAATACAGGCACCGAGCCAGATCAACATGGTGCTCCGGGGCCCATAACGGGGAGAAAGCGAAGGCTCCGGAAGCTGGGGCCACTAACCCTCACAAAAGACTGCCATGGGAAGCTATGTGCAAAAATCTTAGGTTTGTTTCTGTATTCTAAAATATGCATAATCCCAGTGTTTCTTGTGGGTTGCAAAGATAGGGTGATACACCCTGACCCTGTCTGCTGACTCTGTGACAATGGGGTGTTTGGGGATCCATTGTTGACCTCCCGTTAGTGTCAGCATAAGACACCAGCCACGACAGATACTTCAGTTGTTGTGGGGAATTGGGGTCGGTAGGGGGTTATTTGGATGTTCGATTTGTTATTACATTTTGCTGCGCAGTCGTTGTTATCCTAGAGTGGCATCCCCATAGCCTGGAGAAAGAAAAATGTATGGCCCTCAGATACAGATGTCAACCAATGATGATGAACCCTCCAAAGGCCAGCTACAGGTGATGAGCTGAAACATCAGAGGCATGCTTGATGAAATTAAGCGCTGTACGATACTCCACCAGGCAAAGGGCATTAGGCAGTCATTTTGCTAATGCAAGAAACACACCCTATGGGTAAAAGAAAAACCCTGCCTGGCTCGCTTTGGATTCAGAAGGGTTTCTGGGGTGTTGCTGTTATGATACACTGCAACATTCTGTTCATATTTGTCCAATCCTTGGTGAGTACACAGGGTAGTTATATCCTGATTCATGGGACCATTTCTGTGGGAACACCTGGTGCTAGGCAGTATCTATAACCCCCTCCTCTTAGTCAAGGCTTTATTGACCACCTGGTTGATATCTGGGGCTAATACCCGAAGGGCTTGTGATCATGGAAGGTGATTGGAACGATGTACTTTGCTTGACCAGAGATCGATAGTGAACGTCCGAGGTTGTTGGGGGCACACAAGGGTCTTGACTAAAATCTCTGGTAGATCTGGTGGGCTGGGAGGATACATGGCGGTTCCAACATCCATGCGGCACAGGATATACTTAATACAACCCAGTCCACAAATTCTTCTATAGGATTGATTATATTTTCATCCCATGCAGCTACAAATATAGAGTATCGGAAGCAACAATAATGCCCCTGCGGGTTGTCAGATCACTCCCCGACAGCTGTACAGCTTTCAATAGACCTAAGTCAAACTCCATTTCAGTGGAGGCTCTCCCTATGCCACCTACAGGATCAATCGTATCGGACCCACATTCAGAAGGCCCTGACGGAATACATTGCCCTCAATGTAGAGTCTGCTTCTTCCCCAGAATGTTATGGGTGGCGATGAAGCCCACCATCCGAGGGGTGGATATCAGTTACTGAGCAGCTAAGTGCAAGGGATGTAAACGCAACCTACTACAACTGGAAGCCTGCATTATGACACTAGAAATTCAGGAGTGGGGAGTCAGCCCTCGTGGGGCACATAGACAACTCTGTTTTGCCCAGCAGCAATATGAGGTGAAATTGATGGAGGAAGTGCGATGTGCATGGTTGTCTTCCCAGTGTAGAATCTACAGACTGGGGACACATCAGGTAAGGCCTTTTATCGACTCTGTCATCAGACTGCAATGCGTGCCCAACTCCCTACGTTCTGTGACACCAATGGGCCCGTGCTCCTAGATCTGGCAGCAAGAGCCAGTAGCTTTGCTAATTTCTATGAGGCCTTGTCTGCGCTGAAGGAGGCAACCATTGCCTTGCTGATTGAGTGTTTCTTCAAGGATATACCCCGATGGCCTTGTTGATGGAAGCGCGGAAGTCCCTGGAGGAACCCCATAACCTGGAGGAATTGCTTTGCCCAAGCTATGGTCTGGCAAGGCACCCAGTCCTAACGGGTTCCCTAGCAAATTGTACAAGGGTTATATATGTCCCAGCTAGGCCCACATTACGTAAAAGAGGTTCTTATGCCACCGGATTGGTGGCACTCGGAGATTGTTGTTTTTTTAGACTAGGCCGGCCCCCCGAAAATTCCTCATACCACATGTTGGACTTGTCCCTTTTGATTCAGAAAAGGGGGTGGTGATGAACAGAGTACCTGAATTAAGCAGACCACTCTTACCCAGTCCAAAGATCAGGGCTTGATCCATCACCGTTTTTTAGCTCACTGCACCATCCCAGCTCAGAACTTGGCTATATGCAAATTAGTCTGTTCCTGTCCCAGTGCATGATGGGAACAGGGCAAACCAAACTACCAAGCCAATTCTTGTACTGGGAAGGAAACAAGCTTCCGGGGACCGGTTTCTGCCATTTCAGGCGTCGTCGGCCCGGCTTGCTTGAATCCTGATGGTGCAATGAGCAAGGGACTCACATCTGAGTATACCCTTCCACGCTTATGGTGGACAAAATGATTCAGAAAAGGGGGTCGTGATGAACAGAGTGCCTGAATTAAGCAGACCACTCTTACCCAGTCCAAAGATCAGGGCTTGATCCATCACCGTTTTTTAGCTCACTGCACCATCCCAGCTCAGAACTTGGCTATATGCAAATTAGTCTGTTCCTGTCCCAGTGCATGATGGGAACAGGGCAAACCAAACGACCAAGCCAATTCTTGTACTGGGAAGGAAACAAGCTTCTGAGTATACTCAGACATGAGTCCCTTGCTCACTGCTCCATCAGGATTCAAGCAAGCTGGGCCGACGACGCCTGAAATGGCAGAAACCGGTCCCCGGAAGCTTGTCTCCTTTCTGGTGAAGAATTGGCTTGGTAGTTTGGTAAATGCAACGTGTGACACCAGCAACTTAATTTATGGTATAAGATGCCCATGTGGCAAAATGTAAGTTGGGAAAACATAACGTCGAATAAAAGTGCGACTAACTGAACACAGGTCGAACATAAGATTGAAAAACACCAAATCAGCATTATCAGCGCACTTCACAGAAGCAAACCACAACGTTTCCCAAATAAAGTTCATTATACTAGAGACAGCCCAGAAAATAGAGGGGAGAGACAACACCAAACACCTCCTCAAAAGAGAGAACTTTTGGATTTACAGACTGTCCACCCAGAAACCAGCAGGTTTAAATGAAAGAATCAAACTGGCATGTTATTTATAAACATTAACCCCATGACTGCACTGTGCTTGTAATGTGCGAGATTCACCCACTATCAGACACTTCTAAACACACATCGTTACCCGTGTTCACTATAGCTCTACCTTTAGAGTAACCTTACCATCACCATGGCCACATGTAGGTTCAAACCTCACCAGCGTCTCTTTTAATTCTAAACTATCCTTTATTTTCCACTTTTTATTTTCATATCACCTTAATTCTCTAATCACCCCAAACTTTTACACAATGTATTCTCTATTTTTCAATTCGTATTTCACCCGCAATACCCTTCCGTTAGACACATTCATTGAAACCCCAGATAGTCTTTCAACTATGTCCACACGCACGTGATCGGAACTTTCCCAGTATAGCAAACGCTACCGACATCCGCCGGTCCCGCCGCCACAAGTGATTCCACATTGGAGTTGAACCTCAAACTTATCAGGTCAGTTTATACCAGTTGAAGGGCTGTTGGCCCCCATGTAAACACCCCCGCGTTATACGCTCGGTAACACACTAACCCCCCGCTTTACATTTCCTTGCAGACATCATTGCAAACCCCTTGAGGAAAGGCTTGTAAGTGAAACGCCGTTTTTACTTTTTATTTCATTTCGTTTGCATATTCGTGTTATCAACTTGCAGCTATTCGTATTAACCATTGAAATGCGTTACCACTTTTTGCATTGATATTTGTCAGACCACATTTGTGACTTACACGTATTACCTCATGTTTGATGCCTTTGTATTATCATGATTAGATTTTTTTGACCCACATGTATTATTGCACGTTTGATGTTTATGTATTATCATGATCAGATTTTATCGTTTACCCTTTCCACATGATAAACCAGTATTATATTTCGTTTCTAGTGTCGATTCCCTGATGAAGGGCATGAGTGAAATGCCCGAAATGCATTGGATATCATATAATGACATTTCCTGAAACACATTGGATCATTATTCATATGAAAAATGAAATGAAGTTTACAAATATGAAAGAAAAATAATTTCATTAAATGAATCACATATTCAATCAATACTGAACTGAGTTGAAGAATTTTTTCCTAAAGGGAAAGACAACCAATATGTGTGCCTTAAAGGGATGAGATTGGACACCGTCCGACCTCACATCTATGCATTCACGAGACGACGTTGGACCCTCGTCGTCACCTCTAGGAGCACCATAAAAACATTTTCCACCCTCAAAACAAACATTGTTATAATTTCAGCTGTGCATCTACCCAAATCTATCATTGTTCCAATAGTCTGGTGTCCCCGGGGACAGATAGCACGCACTGACCAGCCTCACAAACCGATTCACAATGAGTAATTATGAAGATATATCCAAAAGTACTGAGGCTAGAGCCTCCACCTTTGCGTTTCAAGCAAAAGATGTCGACCAAATCTATTCTCTCATCAGGGAGGAACTTGCACAGGATACCACAGGTCGGTCAAAAGAGCAAAATGTTAGACAGTTACTGTATCTTTCAAAAAGGAAAACTAATCAACAATTACATGCCAGCACACTTCTAAAACATCACCGCAACCAACGGATACCACGAGGCCTCAGAATTGCACTGAAACCATCCCTCTGCAAACACTCAAAAAAATTCCAGGAACGTTGGTACGAAATCTTAAATAAATGCTCATTAGACTTGATTCTACTCATAATACAAGAACTGTCTACGATATTAGAGGATTTGAGTCAAGAAATACAAGAAGTATCAACCGAATTGTCAAAAATGTTGACTGAAGATGAATTACAAACAACCTTGGATGATATAAAAAATCAAATAGATCGACACTCCAGAGAGATTAACGAACGCAAAATTCGTAAATTCAAGAGGGATACCCTTGATTACAGACTTGGTGAAGTCTACACATGGGCAGACATCTACGCCCAAAAAAGGAGGAACCGCCTTTACCAATCCAACACTGACACTTCATCAACCGGCAGTGATACCAGCCAAAAATCACGAAGGGCACACCCCACCCAACAACCACAAGATAAAGATACAGCTGAACATCCCACTACGAGCGCAACAACAGATACTAATCCTTTTTTAGAACAGGGCCAAGCCCAAAAAGGAGACCCCGGAGAGGGAAAAGAAAAGGAAAAGGAAAGGGACCCACCGAACACACGGAGTACCACAGGTATACTCAAAGACAAGGAGAAAGAGAAGAGACCCAAAAAGAATCAGACATAGAACAACTAGTGATCAACATTAGTGATCAACATCTTAATACATACGAATTAGGACTGCTTCAAAAGGGAACATCTTTCGTACCAACGACCACCACAGACCACTTGGAATTGGAAGTTAGTTTTTTCAGATTAATGCGCAAATTAAGACTCAGGCATTTCTTTGATAATATTGTACCGGAACAGCCACTACAAGAGAAGGACCAACTGCTAGGGTTAAGACCACCCAGCACCTTTCAAGCACCGATAAGTCATAAAACACTAGACTTATTCGAGAACCTAGTCAAACAAGACTTAAACAAGTTCAAACACATCAAACCAAAGCACAGAAATACCACACAAAAAGACTTGGATACGTTACACAAACTTGCGTCCAATGAAAAGATTGTATTTACCAAAGCTGATAAAGGAGGTGCAATTGTCATTATGAACAAAACTATGTATGAAAACAAAGTGATGGAACACATCAACGACACCAACACATATAGCAAACTGGATCATAACCCGACACAGGAATATTCCAAAACACTACGGACAATTATCGAAAGGGCTCACAAACAAGGAACCATCACAGACAGGACAAGAAATTTCCTTATAACTTCAAACCCTAAAAGTCCAACCTTACGGATGGTACCAAAAATACATAAAGATGCAAAGGATCCACCGATGAGACCCATAGTATCAACATGTGGGAGCCTCCACGAACCAATTGGCCAATTACTTGATAAATATCTACAACCCACCGTGCAAGCAATGCAGACCTATGTAAAGGACACTTCTCAATTCCTGTTGAAATTACAACAAGTGAAATGGGATCCACAAGACCAAATGATACTTTGCACAGCAGATGTACGCAGCCTTTATACCAGCATACCCCACGACATGGGGATTGAATCTATGGAAGCAGCGCTCATGAACACTGAATTAGACCAAGATTTTCAAACCTTTCTAATGGAACTGATGTGCTTTACCCTGTACCAAAGCTACTTCAAAGTCAATGAAACGTGGTACCAACAATTGACCGGGATGGCCATGGGCAATTCCGCGGCACCCGTGTACGCTAACATCTTCATGCAGTGGTATGAAAATCAACATATCTTGACAAAAAAAGAGTGGATGGACAACCTAAAAATGATTATCAGATACATAGATGATCTGTTTATCATCTGGACAAACACAGAGGAAAAATTACTAACTCAATTGACCGAGTTCAACAGAATAGATCCACGAATCCAACTCACTTGGGACATGTCAAACACCACAGTGAACTTTTTGGACGTCAAAGTCACGGTAACCCCACATGGATTTCTCACAGACCTATATGTTAAACCAACAGACAGAAACAATATGTTAGCATACTCAAGTTTCCACGAACCAAATCTGATAAGAAACTTACCTTTCTCTCAAATGGCCAGAGTCAAAAGAATTACCTCAGAGGAACAAACTCTTGACATAAGACTCAAAGAAACCACCAACAAATTCATTAATAGAGGGTACCCTCAAACATTAATGGAAAATACCGCAACAAGGATTGCCAAAATCGACAGAACAACACTCTTAACACCAAAACATAAATCTTCAGAACAGCGAATTGTAGCAGTTTCAAAATTTTCAACAGCCAGCAATAAATTCAAAAAAGTGATTTTGAAACACTGGTCAATACTAAACCTAGAACCAGACTTTAAACAATCGTTTAGTGCCCCACCACTATTCGCATTCACCAGAGCCAGGAATATTGGCGAAATCTTGCAAAGTAGGACTATTGAAACTACCACATACTCAGGAACAAAACCTTGCCTTAATTGCGGCAATTGCAACAGTATAATACGAGGTAACACGATCAACCATCCTATGAAAGGTCATTCAATAAAACTGAAGGTAAATGCAACGTGTGACACCAGCAACTTAATTTATGGTATAAGATGCCCATGTGGCAAAATGTAAGTTGGGAAAACATAACGTCGAATAAAAGTGCGACTAACTGAACACAGGTCGAACATAAGATTGAAAAACACCAAATCAGCATTATCAGCGCACTTCACAGAAGCAAACCACAACGTTTCCCAAATAAAGTTCATTATACTAGAGACAGCCCAGAAAATAGAGGGGAGAGACAACACCAAACACCTCCTCAAAAGAGAGAACTTTTGGATTTACAGACTGTCCACCCAGAAACCAGCAGGTTTAAATGAAAGAATCGAACTGGCATGTTATTTATAAACATTAACCCCATGACTGCACTGTGCTTGTAATGTGCGAGATTCACCCACTATCAGACACTTCTAAACACACATCGTTACCCGTGTTCACTATAGCTCTACCTTTAGAGTAACCTTACCATCACCATGGCCACATGTAGGTTCAAACCTCACCAGCGTCTCTTTTAATTCTAAACTATCCTTTATTTTCCACTTTTTATTTTCATATCACCTTAATTCTCTAATCACCCCAAACTTTTACACAATGTATTCTCTATTTTTCAATTCGTATTTCACCCGCAATACCCTTCCGTTAGACACATTCATTGAAACCCCAGATAGTCTTTCAACTATGTCCACACGCACGTGATCGGAACTTTCCCAGTATAGCAAACGCTACCGACATCCGCCGGTCCCGCCGCCACAAGTGATTCCACATTGGAGTTGAACCTCAAACTTATCAGGTCAGTTTATACCAGTTGAAGGGCTGTTGGCCCCCATGTAAACACCCCCGCGTTATACGCTCGGTAACACACTAACCCCCCGCTTTACATTTCCTTGCAGACATCATTGCAAACCCCTTGAGGAAAGGCTTGTAAGTGAAACGCCGTTTTTACTTTTTATTTCATTTCGTTTGCATATTCGTGTTATCAACTTGCAGCTATTCGTATTAACCATTGAAATGCGTTACCACTTTTTGCATTGATATTTGTCAGACCACATTTGTGACTTACACGTATTACCTCATGTTTGATGCCTTTGTATTATCATGATTAGATTTTTTTGACCCACATGTATTATTGCACGTTTGATGTTTATGTATTATCATGATCAGATTTTATCGTTTACCCTTTCCACATGATAAACCAGTATTATATTTCGTTTCTAGTGTCGATTCCCTGATGAAGGGCATGAGTGAAATGCCCGAAATGCATTGGATATCATATAATGACATTTCCTGAAACACATTGGATCATTATTCATATGAAAAATGAAATGAAGTTTACAAATATGAAAGAAAAATAATTTCATTAAATGAATCACATATTCAATCAATACTGAACTGAGTTGAAGAATTTTTTCCTAAAGGGAAAGACAACCAATATGTGTGCCTTAAAGGGATGAGATTGGACACCGTCCGACCTCACATCTATGCATTCACGAGACGACGTTGGACCCTCGTCGTCACCTCTAGGAGCACCATAAAAAACATTTTCCACCCTCAAAACAAACATTGTTATAATTTCAGCTGTGCATCTACCCAAATCTATCATTGTTCCACTAGTGGAGAAGTGCCACTTTTAGAAGTTGGAATTTCTGTGTGCAGTGTCTGCCTGCCTGATGTGAATTGTATGTCTAGCTTGTGATTGACAGGGGCTGGCTGGTGTGCTTGGCTCCAGGTGCCAGGATGGGTCTGCCCGGTGGTGGATAGGGAGATATGCATGTAGATGGGAGGGAAGAGTTGCATCTGGGACCTGAATAGGGCTGTGCCTTCCCTCCACAATGCTGGCTCCACCTCCTGTGGTGCGTCTGATGTCCCTGGCCTGTCCTGTGAATAGAGGGGGGATCTGAGCAAAACAAAGTGCTTCAGAACCAGTTGCATCTAGTTCTCCCCTTGCCCTACAGTTTTAGACAAAGGATTTAGGTGTCTAAAAGAAGGGGCTGTGACCCCATGTAAAATGTTCAGTTCCTGGAGTGTGCTGATCCTGCTGGGGGCGTACTGCTGGGGCCCAGGGGGGCTGCCTTGAGGGCTTGCTTCCCTTGGCCCTGCTTTGCCCGTTGATGCCTTTGTCTGTGGACCTTGTGCTTCTGCTTTGGATCTTTGATATGCTCAGACGTGAGCCCCTTGCTCACTTTGCCGCTGGATTCAAGCAAGCCGGGCTGAAGACGGCTGTAATGCCAGAAACCGGTCCTCGGAAAGCTTGTTTCTGGTCCAGGGAAGGCATGGCTTGGCGGTTCGGGCTGGACTGTTCCCATGAGGCACAGGGTCAGACTGATTTGCATATAGCCATGTCTGAACTGGGGTGGCAGAGTGGGCTAAAGAACGTTGATGGATTAAACCCAGATCTTTTGACTGGGTGTGAGTGTTTGATTGGTTCAGATGCTCCGTCCATTACCACCCCCTTTTGTACCGCGTCTGCTTTGGATCTTGGCAGGATCTTTTCGGCATCTATCTCCTTGTGAGTGCTGTGCT
Source organism: Lissotriton helveticus (assembly GCF_964261635.1). Lineage (NCBI taxonomy): Eukaryota > Metazoa > Chordata > Amphibia > Caudata > Salamandridae > Lissotriton > Lissotriton helveticus. The sequence goes on along the minus strand of NC_136063.1, from coordinate 190,546,753 downwards.
CTATTTACCAAGAGGAAGGAGTTGGCTCACCTGCAGCTGAGGCTTTGAGGGTACCCCTGCGTGTGAGATTACCCCTGAACTGCTTGTTTAAAGCAGAAGTCTACCCCGCCTGAGTGCCATGCAGCGCTGCGACGCTTGCCGTTTCCTGGAGGGAACCCCGGCGTGAGGGGTTCACCCGAGTTGGGGGAATCGCTGGTGCCCACCCCGCATTGGTGATTTTATATTTAGAGAGCGGGTGCCCACCCCGCTCTCATGTCACTTTACCAAGACAGGGTCTGGGCTCAATGGCAATAAGGACAAGCCTCAAATATAACTACAAACCAGCACGAGCACCAATATTGCCAACCTTTTTCTAATGTGATATTTACTTATCACTCGAATTACCGAAGACAAACAGTAACTCTTGGGAAATCCTTTTTCCAGAATAAATCAAATGAGTTTAATTAAATGTTTTCATTAAAGTGACCATTTCAATAGTCGCAAATTTTTTGTTTTTTGTATACAACACAAAACTTATTTTTCAATTCCACATCACATATAATTAGACATAATCATCCAACATAACAACTTTCACTCAAGACACTCATACATCACAGCACATCAATATATACAACATATATATACTTTACAACAATATTTACCAATTCCTGGTCAAAGTGAAAAATAGCACTGGAAAAATACAAATACAGAAGTTTATATAATTTGAATTCAATCCGATATTCCTAATGCTTGTAGGGGGGGTCTACGCGTTTCGATATCCCCTTAATGTGGGGAAATCTCGTCAGGACCATGTGCCTGTAAGTAAAGGACAAAAATGGATCAGCCTTAGGGGGGAGGAGAAGCCCGGGGTGTGTCACAACAGTGTGGGTGGGAAAAAATCCTACCTCTTGGGTGCTCAGGTTCCCTTTCTACAAGATGTCACTGCAAACGAGAACAAAACGTCTATTTAGGCTCTGATTCCAATGCGGAATAAACACTATGTCATTCTCTGATTCACACGTGCATACTTACATCTCTAAACTACTGGGGTCGGATGCGGGTTGAAGATGTGGAAATCTGTAAGAATTAGGTAAGGGTTTTAGCGCGGACAGGCGGGTGTTTGCATTAAGTAAAAAGCAGGTGGTAAGCGGTCTTACTTGTTTAGTGTCGGCGTCTTCCGGGATCAAAGTCCGGGTTCTGGACGGCCGGTGCGTCCGCAAAAGTGTAGCTGGAATGAAACGGAGACCTGAGTGAGATCTCTGTCAGCACCTTATGTGCCTGCTGAGTCTGAGCTGCAATAGCGCAATTCCTTTACCTCTGAATGCAGGTCGGGATGACTCAATCGAGGTTTCTATGCGGTCTCGCCTCTGTTAGTTGATGCCGGAACCAGCGTCGGCTGAAATGCAAACGGAGACCTGAATGAAATATCGGTCTGCGCCCGGAGTGCCTACTGTGTTTCAGCTGTAGTCGCGCTGATGTATTACCTTTAGATTCCGTTGCCACTGACTTGATCAGGGTTTCTGCTTAATCTCGCCTTCGTCACTGAGTGCGAGTGCAGGCTTCGGCTATGCAATGTTGGAGTCCTCGCGTGTTTGCGTTTAACCCACTTCCTGGTTCCAAGGGTTCTGGGAAATGTAGTGTCTAACATGGGTCGTCATGACGACGATTAGTTTGCAGGGAAACAGATCAAGTCCAACCTCGTGTACTCGACCTATATGGCTCAGGTGGAGGAGACAGTTCTGCAAGAAGCAAATATCAATGTTTCTATATTTACAAACGGTAAATTTCAGAAAGTTCATTTAACCCGTTTGTCGCCGTATTGAACTTGACAATTAGCATGGCCTCATGGCGTGACAGTTTATCTTCAATATCTCCACCTCTGGAGTCTTTTTCAATTTTTGAGATCACTGTCCACTTAAGATCTTCTAATGTGTGGTCGTGATTTTTCCAGTGGTTGACTAGTGGGGCAGTCGTCACATTCTTCTTTATTCTTGACTTATGTTGGGTAATGCGACATCTCACCTCCTGGCTCGTTTTTCCGATATATAGTTTTTCACAAGGGCATTTTATGCCATATATTACATACCTCGATTTGCAATTGGTGAAATTGTCATGCCTCCAGAATTTATGTTGGTGTTCAAACACTTGTCCTTCTTCAGTGCTTGCACAACAGATGCAAGCTCCACATCTATGATGGCCTTTGATGGGTGGTAATCCTAGCATTGTCCCAATCGTAGCTATTTTCTTTTTAATACCTGCTCTAACCAAATGGTTTGAAATGCTTTGATCTTTTTTGAAAGCAAAAAGCGGTTTCTCCTTTAGCGTTTCGTCGATGTTTTCCACCAGATGCCAGTTTTGTAGAATCGTTTTTTTGAGCTGGTTGGAATTTGGGCAAAACGTTGATACGCATACTATCCTGTTGAGGATTGGTTTGGCTTTTTGTACTAGTAACGTTTCTCGGGGAATCCACCATACCCTTTTCATTGTTCTCCTTAGCAATTTCTTGGGGTACCCTCTTTCGGCTAGGTTGTCCGTCAGGTTGGAGGCGTGAAACATGTATTCATCCTTAGAATGACAATTTCTTTTGATTCGGAGGTACTGTCCGAACAGGAGGTTTTCTTTAAAATTACGTGGGTGGTTGCTTGTGAAGTGTAGCGCCCTATTTCTGTCTGTCTGTTTTTTGAAAAGTGTAGTCTCCAAGCCACTATCTGTGGGATAAACCTTCACATCGAGGAATGCCATTTTTACTTTCGAGAAGCTCATGCTAAATTTTATTTCTTCCGTTCTGGAGTTGAGCCACTCGTGGAATTTTTGTAGCTCTTCTTCATTCCCTCTCCAGGTGATGAAGACGTCATCGATATAACGGCTCCAGCTCGTTATATGATGGGCAAATGGATTATCCTGGTATACAAATTTCTCCTCATATAATGCCATATAAAGTACGGCTAATTCTGGAGCAAAGGGGCAGCCCATAGCTACTCCACTTATCTGGTAGAAGTATTCTCCATTGAAGTTAAAGTAGTTCCGTTTAAGAGCCATAGATGCTAGTTGAATTATAAACTCAGTTGGAACTCTAGTTGGTCTAGGTCTTTGATCCAAATAGAATTGGATAGCATCCAGGCCATCACTCTGGGGGATCTGAGTGTACAACGAACAAACGTCCATTGTAACCATCAAATCTTGGTTTTGTTCAAAATCGATAGTAGGAAGTCTGTTGATGAAATCAGATGTGTCACGGAGAAAAGATTTGACTTCGGACATACAAGGTTTAAGGAAGAAGTCCACGAATTTAGAAATAGGTTCAAAAAGCGACTCGCACCCGGAGACAATCGGTCTTCCGGGGGGGGCATTTATGTCCTTGTGGATTTTTGGTAGGACGTAAAATAAAGGTGTTCGGGGGCACGTACATTTCAGGTATTCGAACTCTTTTTTGCCAATAATACCATCTATTAAACCTTTCTCCAACATGGGTTTAAGCTGTTGCTGTAATTCAATAGTAGGGTCTTTTTGTATTTTCCTGTAGCATCTTGGATTATTGAGTTGGCTCATAACCTCTGTTATATATTTTTCGGTGTCCCATACAACGATTGATCCTCCTTTATCCGCCTGTTTGATTATAACTGACGTGTCTTTTTTTAGGTCTTCCAGCGCACTTTTTTCAGCTTGCGAGATATTAAATTTAGTCCAACTACGTTTGCCTTCCATTTTAGTTATAGCTGACAAGATAGTTTTTTCGAAAGTCAGAACCTCCTTTGCAATTTTATTTGCTGGTGGGCAAAATGATGACTTTTTTCTCAGTCCTGTAACTTCTGTTGTTGGATTAAATGTTGTTGATGCAAAAAATGATTTTAATTTAATTTTGCGGCAGAATTCCAGTGCCTCTATTTTCATTTTCACAAAATTAGTGTGTCGCGTTGGGACAAAAGAGAGCCCTTTTTCCAAAATGCTAGTTTCTGCTGGGGTCAAGATTTTATTAGACAGATTGAAGATCGGAGACACTACCAGTTTTTGTAGTTCTGCCTCCGAGTCGACATTTCCCATGGTTGGTTGTAGCGTGGGCGTGCTCGGTTTTGTGGTTGGCCTCTTCCTAAAAAAGGCGCCGATGAAGGACCTGATTGTTGTGCTCCTCTTTTATTAGCTCCTCTCCTCTGGTTGTCGCTATCTCCCTCACTGCTGCTTGAGGCAGATGAGGTGTCTGAAAACGAGATGAATTTGTTTGTTGATCTCCCTTGGAATTCTCCTAAATATTTCCTTGAGTCCGGTCTGGAATAGAAATCAGTTTGCAAATATGGATATGTCTTTTCCAGATTAAAATTCTTTTTGTCCCTTTGAAATTGATTCTCTTTCTGATTTATTGTATAATCCTTGAACTCTAGGATGTCTTTTGCAACTTTTTCAAGTAGAGTTTTTGCGTCCGTAATGAGCTGATTTTGCTCAATCTCTGTTTCCAAGGTTTTTATCTCCTCCAATTGTTGAAGCGAAAGTCTTTGGGCTGTCTCCACCGTTAAGACCATAAGGTCTCGACTACACTTGGTCTCGATGAAACTGTAACCCTTTTTATATATCGGGTCATCTGTAAATATCACCGGGATGTTTTTTATCTGCAAACCTCCTGGTATTGTGCCAGCTCTCAAGTGCTGGAGGAGAAAATGTCCATGCAGATCCGTGCGAATTTGTTTCTTTTTTAGCCTCAAGAGTTTATCCGTTTCGTTTTGGTTCCTTGCGGATGTACTTAGGGACACTGAAGTGAGCAAGGGGGGCTTTTCCAATAGATTCTTTATATGTTCCTCGCTATAGGCAAAGGTTTGTTCTACAGACATACTGTGCACCAATCACTCACAACTGTGAATATATGCTATAAGACCTCACTAGATCAAGAAACAAGAACTTACTACAAAACAACAAAATTCAATGGCACCTACTAGGGCCTGAAACAACCTCGCAGAAAGCCTTCTGCTAAAGTACCAATACCAAGACAGGGTCTGGGCTCAATGGCAATAAGGACAAGCCTCAAATATAACTACAAACCAGCACGAGCACCAATATTGCCAACCTTTTTCTAATGTGATATTTACTTATCACTCGAATTACCGAAGACAAACAGTAACTCTTGGGAAATCCTTTTTCCAGAATAAATCAAATGAGTTTAATTAAATGTTTTCATTAAAGTGACCATTTCAATAGTCGCAAATTTTTTGTTTTTTGTATACAACACAAAACTTATTTTTCAATTCCACATCACATATAATTAGACATAATCATCCAACATAACAACTTTCACTCAAGACACTCATACATCACAGCACATCAATATATACAACATATATATACTTTACAACAATATTTACCAATTCCTGGTCAAAGTGAAAAATAGCACTGGAAAAATACAAATACAGAAGTTTATATAATTTGAATTCAATCCGATATTCCTAATGCTTGTAGGGGGGGTCTACGTGTTTCGATATCCCCTTAATGTGGGGAAATCTCGTCAGGACCATGTGCCTGTAAGTAAAGGACAAAAATGGATCAGCCTTAGGGGGGAGGAGAAGCCCGGGGTGTGTCACAACAGTGTGGGTGGGAAAAAATCCTACCTCTTGGGTGCTCAGGTTCCCTTTCTACAAGATGTCACTGCAAACGAGAACAAAACGTCTATTTAGGCTCTGATTCCAATGCGGAATAAACACTATGTCATTCTCTGATTCACACGTGCATACTTACATCTCTAAACTACTGGGGTCGGATGCGGGTTGAAGATGTGGAAATCTGTAAGAATTAGGTAAGGGTTTCAGCGCGGACAGGCGGGTGTTTGCATTAAGTAAAAAGCAGGTGGTAAGCGGTCTTACTTGTTTAGTGTCGGCGTCTTCCGGGATCAAAGTCCGGGTTCTGGACGGCCGGTGCGTCCGCAAAAGTGTAGCTGGAATGAAACGGAGACCTGAGTGAGATCTCTGTCAGCACCTTATGTGCCTGCTGAGTCTGAGCTGCAATAGCGCAATTCCTTTACCTCTGAATGCAGGTCGGGATGACTCAATCGAGGTTTCTATGCGGTCTCGCCTCTGTTAGTTGATGCCGGAACCAGCGTCGGCTGAAATGCAAACGGAGACCTGAATGAAATATCGGTCTGCGCCCGGAGTGCCTACTGTGTTTCAGCTGTAGTCGCGCTGATGTATTACCTTTAGATTCCGTTGCCACTGACTTGATCAGGGTTTCTGCTTAATCTCGCCTTCGTCACTGAGTGCGAGTGCAGGCTTCGGCTATGCAATGTTGGAGTCCTCGCGTGTTTGCGTTTAACCCACTTCCTGGTTCCAAGGGTTCTGGGAAATGTAGTGTCTAACATGGGTCGTCATGACGACGATTAGTTTGCAGGGAAACAGATCAAGTCCAACCTCGTGTACTCGACCTATATGGCTCAGGTGGAGGAGACAGTTCTGCAAGAAGCAAATATCAATGTTTCTATATTTACAAACGGTAAATTTCAGAAAGTTCATTTAACCCGTTTGTCGCCGTATTGAACTTGACAATTAGCATGGCCTCATGGCGTGACAGTTTATCTTCAATATCTCCACCTCTGGAGTCTTTTTCAATTTTTGAGATCACTGTCCACTTAAGATCTTCTAATGTGTGGTCGTGATTTTTCCAGTGGTTGACTAGTGGGGCAGTCGTCACATTCTTCTTTATTCTTGACTTATGTTGGGTAATGCGACATCTCACCTCCTGGCTCGTTTTTCCGATATATAGTTTTTCACAAGGGCATTTTATGCCATATATTACATACCTCGATTTGCAATTGGTGAAATTGTCATGCCTCCAGAATTTATGTTGGTGTTCAAACACTTGTCCTTCTTCAGTGCTTGCACAACAGATGCAAGCTCCACATCTATGATGGCCTTTGATGGGTGGTAATCCTAGCATTGTCCCAATCGTAGCTATTTTCTTTTTAATACCTGCTCTAACCAAATGGTTTGAAATGCTTTGATCTTTTTTGAAAGCAAAAAGCGGTTTCTCCTTTAGCGTTTCGTCGATGTTTTCCACCAGATGCCAGTTTTGTAGAATCGTTTTTTTGAGCTGGTTGGAATTTGGGCAAAACGTTGATACGCATACTATCCTGTTGAGGATTGGTTTGGCTTTTTGTACTAGTAACGTTTCTCGGGGAATCCACCATACCCTTTTCATTGTTCTCCTTAGCAATTTCTTGGGGTACCCTCTTTCGGCTAGGTTGTCCGTCAGGTTGGAGGCGTGAAACATGTATTCATCCTTAGAATGACAATTTCTTTTGATTCGGAGGTACTGTCCGAACGGGAGGTTTTCTTTTAAATTACGTGGGTGGTTGCTTGTGAAGTGTAGCGCCCTATTTCTGTCTGTCTGTTTTTTGAAAAGTGTAGTCTCCAAGCCACTATCTGTGGGATAAACCTCCACATCGAGGAATGCCATTTTTACTTTCGAGAAGCTCATGCTAAATTTTATTTCTTCCGTTCTGGAGTTGAGCCACTCGTGGAATTTTTGTAGCTCTTCTTCATTCCCTCTCCAGGTGATGAAGACGTCATCGATATAACGGCTCCAGCTCGTTATATGATGGGCAAATGGATTATCCTGGTATACAAATTTCTCCTCATATAATGCCATATAAAGTACGGCTAATTCTGGAGCAAAGGGGCAGCCCATAGCTACTCCACTTATCTGGTAGAAGTATTCTCCATTGAAGTTAAAGTAGTTCCGTTTAAGAGCCATAGATGCTAGTTGAATTATAAACTCAGTTGGAACTCTAGTTGGTCTAGGTCTTTGATCCAAATAGAATTGGATAGCATCCAGGCCATCACTCTGGGGGATCTGAGTGTACAACGAACAAACGTCCGACACTAAACAAGTAAGACCGCTTACCACCTGCTTTTTACTTAATGCAAACACCCGCCTGTCCGCGCTAAAACCCTTACCTAATTCTTACAGATTTCCACATCTTCAACCCGCATCCGACCCCAGTAGTTTAGAGATGTAAGTATGCACGTGTGAATCAGAGAATGACATAGTGTTTATTCCGCATTGGAATCAGAGCCTAAATAGACGTTTTGTTCTCGTTTGCAGTGACATCTTGTAGAAAGGGAACCTGAGCACCCAAGAGGTAGGATTTTTTCCCACCCACGCTGTTGTGACACACCCCGGGCTTCTCCTCCCCCCTAAGGCTGATCCATTTTTGTCCTTTACTTACAGGCACATGGTCCTGACGAGATTTCCCCACATTAAGGGGATATCGAAACGCGTAGACCCCCCCTACAAGCATTAGGAATATCGGATTGAATTCAAATTATATAAACTTCTGTATTTGTATTTTTCCAGTGCTATTTTTCACTTTGACCAGGAATTGGTAAATATTGTTGTAAAGTATATATATGTTGTATATATTGATGTGCTGTGATGTATGAGTGTCTTGAGTGAAAGTTGTTATGTTGGATGATTATGTCTAATTATATGTGATGTGGAATTGAAAAATAAGTTTTGTGTTGTATACAAAAAACAAAAAATTTACGACTATTGAAATGGTCACTTTAATGAAAACATTTAATTAAACTCATTTGATTTATTCTGGAAAAAGGATTTCCCAAGAGTTACTGTTTGTCTTCGGTAATTCGAGTGATAAGTAAATATCACATTAGAAAAAGGTTGGCAATATTGGTGCTCGTGCTGGTTTGTAGTTATATTTGAGGCTTGTCCTTATTGCCATTGAGCCCAGACCCTGTCTTGGTATTGGTACTTTAGCAGAAGGCTTTCTGCGAGGTTGTTTCAGGCCCTAGTAGGTGCCATTGAATTTTGTTGTTTTGTAGTAAGTTCTTGTTTCTTGATCTAGTGAGGTCTTATAGCATATATTCACAGTTGTGAGTGATTGGTGCACAGTATGTCTGTAGAACAAACCTTTGCCTATAGCGAGGAACATATAAAGAATCTATTGGAAAAGCCCCCCTTGTTCACTTCAGTGTCCCTAAGTACATCCGCAAGGAACCAAAACGAAACGGATAAACTCTTGAGGCTAAAAAAGAAACAAATTCGCACGGATCTGCATGGACATTTTCTCCTCCAGCACTTGAGAGCTGGCACAATACCAGGAGGTTTGCAGATAAAAAACATCCCGGTGATATTTACAGATGACCCGATATATAAAAAGGGTTACAGTTTCATCGAGACCAAGTGTAGTCGAGACCTTATGGTCTTAACGGTGGAGACAGCCCAAAGACTTTCGCTTCAACAATTGGAGGAGATAAAAACCTTGGAAACAGAGATTGAGCAAAATCAGCTCATTACGGACGCAAAAACTCTACTTGAAAAAGTTGCAAAAGACATCCTAGAGTTCAAGGATTATACAATAAATCAGAAAGAGAATCAATTTCAAAGGGACAAAAAGAATTTTAATCTGGAAAAGACATATCCATATTTGCAAACTGATTTCTATTCCAGACCGGACTCAAGGAAATATTTAGGAGAATTCCAAGGGAGATCAACAAACAAATTCATCTCGTTTTCAGACACCTCATCTGCCTCAAGCAGCAGTGAGGGAGATAGCGACAACCAGAGGAGAGGAGCTAATAAAAGAGGAGCACAACAATCAGGTCCTTCATCGGCGCCTTTTTTAGGAAGAGGCCAACCACAAAACCGAGCACGCCCACGCTACAACCAACCATGGGAAATGTCGACTCGGAGGCAGAACTACAAAAACTGGTAGTGTCTCCGATCTTCAATCTGTCTAATAAAATCTTGACCCCAGCAGAAACTAGCATTTTGGAAAAAGGGCTCTCTTTTGTCCCAACGCGACACACTAATTTTGTGAAAATGAAAATAGAGGCACTGGAATTCTGCCGCAAAATTAAATTAAAATCATTTTTTGCATCAACAACATTTAATCCAACAACAGAAGTTACAGGACTGAGAAAAAAGTCATAATTTTGCCCACCAGCAAATAAAATTGCAAAGGAGGTTCTGACTTTCGAAAAAACAATCTTGTCAGCTATAACTAAAATGGAAGGCAAACGTAGTTGGACTAAATTTAATATCTCGCAAGCTGAAAAAAGTGCGCTGGAAGACCTAAAAAAAGACACGTCAGTTATAATCAAACAGGCGGATAAAGGAGGATCAATCGTTGTATGGGACACCGAAAAATATATAACAGAGGTTATGAGCCAACTCAATAATCCAAGATGCTACAGGAAAATACAAAAAGACCCTACTATTGAATTACAGCAACAGCTTAAACCCATGTTGGAGAAAGGTTTAATAGATGGTATTATTGGCAAAAAAGAGTTCGAATACCTGAAATGTACGTGCCCCCGAACACCTTTATTTTACGTCCTACCAAAAATCCACAAGGACATAAATGCCCCCCCCGGAAGACCGATTGTCTCCGGGTGCGAGTCGCTTTTTGAACCTATTTCTAAATTCGTGGACTTCTTCCTTAAACCTTGTATGTCCGAAGTCAAATCTTTTCTCCGTGACACATCTGATTTCATCAACAGACTTCCTACTATCGATTTTGAACAAAACCAAGATTTGATGGTTACAATGGACGTTTGTTCGTTGTACACTCAGATCCCCCAGAGTGATGGCCTGGATGCTATCCAATTCTATTTGGATCAAAGACCTAGACCAACTAGAGTTCCAACTGAGTTTATAATTCAACTAGCATCTATGGCTCTTAAACGGAACTACTTTAACTTCAATGGAGAATACTTCTACCAGATAAGTGGAGTAGCTATGGGCTGCCCCTTTGCTCCAGAATTAGCCGTACTTTATATGGCATTATATGAGGAGAAATTTGTATACCAGGATAATCCATTTGCCCATCATATAACGAGCTGGAGCCGTTATATCGATGACGTCTTCATCACCTGGAGAGGGAATGAAGAAGAGCTACAAAAATTCCACGAGTGGCTCAACTCCAGAACGGAAGAAATAAAATTTAGCATGAGCTTCTCGAAAGTAAAAATGGCATTCCTCGATGTGGAGGTTTATCCCACAGATAGTGGCTTGGAGACTACACTTTTCAAAAAACAGACAGACAGAAATAGGGCGCTACACTTCACAAGCAACCACCCACGTAATTTAAAAGAAAACCTCCCGTTCGGACAGTACCTCCGAATCAAAAGAAATTGTCATTCTAAGGATGAATACATGTTTCACGCCTCCAACCTGACGGACAACCTAGCCGAAAGAGGGTACCCCAAGAAATTGCTAAGGAGAACAATGAAAAGGGTATGGTGGATTCCCCGAGAAACGTTACTAGTACAAAAAGCCAAACCAATCCTCAACAGGATAGTATGCGTATCAACGTTTTGCCCAAATTCCAACCAGCTCAAAAAAACGATTCTACAAAACTGGCATCTGGTGGAAAACATCGACGAAACGCTAAAGGAGAAACCGCTTTTTGCTTTCAAAAAAGATCAAAGCATTTCAAACCATTTGGTTAGAGCAGGTATTAAAAAGAAAATAGCTACGATTGGGACAATGCTAGGATTACCACCCATCAAAGGCCATCATAGATGTGGAGCTTGTGCAAGCACTGAAGAAGGACAAGTGTTTGAACACCAACATAAATTCTGGAGGCATGACAATTTCCCCAATTGCAAATCGAGGTATGTAATATATGGCATAAAATGCCCTTGTGAAAAACTATATATCGGAAAAACGAGCCAGGAGGTGAGATGTCGCATTACCCAACATAAGTCAAGAATAAAGAAGAATGTGACGACTGCCCCACTAGTCAACCACTGGAAAAATCACGACCACACATTAGAAGATCTTAAGTGGACAGTGATCTCAAAAATTGAAAAAGACTCCAGAGGTGGAGATATTGAAGATAAACTGTCACGCCATGAGGCCATGCTAATTGTCAAGTTCAATACGGCGACAAACGGGTTAAATGAACTTTCTGAAATTTACCGTTTGTAAATATAGAAACATTGATATTTGCTTCTTGCAGAACTGTCTCCTCCACCTGAGCCATATAGGTCGAGTACACGAGGTTGGACTTGATCTGTTTCCCTGCAAACTAATCGTCGTCATGACGACCCATGTTAGACACTACATTTCCCAGAACCCTTGGAACCAGGAAGTGGGTTAAACGCAAACACGCGAGGACTCCAACATTGCATAGCCGAAGCCTGCACTCGCACTCAGTGACGAAGGCGAGATTAAGCAGAAACCCTGATCAAGTCAGTGGCAACGGAATCTAAAGGTAATACATCAGCGTGACTACAGCTGAAACACAGTAGGCACTCCGGGCGCAGACCGATATTTCATTCAGGTCCCCGTTTGCATTTCAGCCGACGCTGGTTCCGGCATCAACTAACAGAGGCGAGACCGCATAGAAACCTCGATTGAGTCATCCCGACCTGCATTCAGAGGTAAAGGAATTGCGCTATTGCAGCTCAGACTCAGCAGGCACATAAGGTGCTGACAGAGATCTCACTCAGGTCTCCGTTTCATTCCAGCTACACTTTTGCGGACGCACCGGCCGTCCAGAACCCGGACTTTGATCCCGGAAGACGCCGACACTAAACAAGTAAGACCGCTTACCACCTGCTTTTTACTTAATGCAAACACCCGCCTGTCCGCGCTAAAACCCTTACCTAATTCTTACAGATTTCCACATCTTCAACCCGCATCCGACCCCAGTAGTTTAGAGATGTAAGTATGCACGTGTGAATCAGAGAATGACATAGTGTTTATTCCGCATTGGAATCAGAGCCTAAATAGACGTTTTGTTCTCGTTTGCAGTGACATCTTGTAGAAAGGGAACCTGAGCACCCAAGAGGTAGGATTTTTTCCCACCCACACTGTTGTGACACACCCCGGGCTTCTCCTCCCCCCTAAGGCTGATCCATTTTTGTCCTTTACTTACAGGCACATGGTCCTGACGAGATTTCCCCACATTAAGGGGATATCGAAACGCGTAGACCCCCCCTACAAGCATTAGGAATATCGGATTGAATTCAAATTATATAAACTTCTGTATTTGTATTTTTCCAGTGCTATTTTTCACTTTGACCAGGAATTGGTAAATATTGTTGTAAAGTATATATATGTTGTATATATTGATGTGCTGTGATGTATGAGTGTCTTGAGTGAAAGTTGTTATGTTGGATGATTATGTCTAATTATATGTGATGTGGAATTGAAAAATAAGTTTTGTGTTGTATACAAAAAACAAAAAATTTGCGACTATTGAAATGGTCACTTTAATGAAAACATTTAATTAAACTCATTTGATTTATTCTGGAAAAAGGATTTCCCAAGAGTTACTGTTTGTCTTCGGTAATTCGAGTGATAAGTAAATATCACATTAGAAAAAGGTTGGCAATATTGGTGCTCGTGCTGGTTTGTACTCATGTCACTTTAATCACGGGTGCCTACCCCGCTTTATATTTTAAAATCCGAGGGAGCCCGCCCCTCATTGCCGCCGCAAGAGAAGGGATCACCGCCGTAGCACCGGGAAGGGGACTGCCGGCAAAACAGGAAGTCAGGCACTGTTGCGAGTTCAAGGGAGTTAAGTCCCGGGTCCCAGGAGGGGGCCCGGGTGAAGGCCACCAATGCCAGCGAGGCTCTCAGGAGTGAGAGAGCCCGCCCGATGTCTGGGAGAAATCAGCGGAGGCGCCTGGGTCCAGTGTGCAGTCACGATCTCGCCTTGGGAAGAAGCCCCGCATCCCCACAGCCGGTGGGTAGAAGTGGCTGGATGGGGGGACGAGGTCGGGGCACAGTGTTGATGCAGCTGGATCGAGGCACAGTGGTGTGTTCAGAGTTAGAGCGGCCCCATCTGTCAGTGGGTTGCTCCCACTTGGGCATTGGGATTCCAAGAGCCAGATGGCTCCAACGAGGCCACCATTTATTTAAAGTCCCCGTGAGGGGCTTGGGGCATCCTTTGTCCTGCGGAGCCCGGGTGGCTCCAATACTGACCCTCAGTATTTGCTTAGCCCCGAGGGGCCCATGTTCTTGTCCAACATTCTTTGGCCCCATTGCTTGCGGAGCCCAGTGTGGCTCCCATGTTGTTTAGCCATGAGAGTCTCCAGGGCCAGAGGGGCCCGTGGTTGCCTCAGTTGTGGGCACATTCATTTTAAGAGCCAGATGGCTCCAGCGTTTGGGCATGTTTTGTTTTTGAGCCTGCGGGCTCCAACGATGCGCTCAATTATTTCTCAGAGGGTGCACATGTTTCCCCCGTAGTGCCCACTTTTGTACAGTAAGCAAGAGAGTCCCTAAGAGGGACAGAAGCGGCACAGTGGTGCCAGGCCTCATGGGGAGATCCCCAGCTGTCCAGCAAGTAGTGGGCAACTGCAACGTTTAGGCCATTGGTGACTTTGGGGACACGTCTGAGTTAGGAGTGAGTTGCACTCCTTTGCCCCCAACACAGCTGTGCAGCACTTAGTGCCAGCTGCACCGTTTAGGTTTGCGCAGTGGCTCAATTGGATTTCGCTGCCTTGGCAGCGCGCCCTGACATTCTGGACACAGGGCATTTGAGCCCCCTTTTGGATGGCCCATTAGGCCAGGGGGACTGGTAGATTTATAGGGCGCCAGGCCCTAATGTGATTTATGTGCTAATGGGATGTGGTGCTAGGAAACATAATGCATTTAGTATGTTTTACGCACCCAGTTTGCTACCTCTAAATATGGTTTATGATTATGAGGTTGGTTAGCATATTATGGTTTATGCTAGTGAGATTATGTTCTCTGTGATTTATGCCCCTAATGTGAGTTATACTTAGGAGGTTAGGGTCTAATGTGTTTAGACTTGTGAGAGATTGCATATTGTCTTTATGCTGGTGAGGTGGCGCAGAATGTAATTTGCGCCTGATGTGATTGTGCATAATATAGTTTATGTTACAGGGTGATGTTAAGTACAGTGATGACCAGTATTTACTGGTTGTACGTGTATGATCTGTTTTACTTTTACCAAGTTCGCTTTCTGATGGTTCTGACATTGGTCCATGTGGCCCTGTCATGTGTATATTATCCCTTGTGAATATTGCCCATGCCAGTTGGCACAGTGTGTATTATGTGTTTACTATTCTAATGTGTTATGAGAATACAAAGGCTAATTTATTTTTTATAACATTGTGTGGAGTTCCTTTCGTAGTGTGCCTGGGATGTTGTTGCTGTGTGCGTGCGCAAATGCTTTACACATTGCCTCCGGGATAAGCCTGACTGCTCGTGCCAAGCTACCAAAGGGGTGAGCAGGGGTTATCTTTGGCGCGTAACTCCCAAGCCCTGACTAGAGTGGTGGTTTCTGTCTGGCTTTGGCTCAAGCTAGGGCCAACCAGAAATCCCATTTCCCACACCCCCCAATATCCCTTTTAAATACAGAGGTGAAATTACTGGGAAAATCCTGACAAACAGACTAAGGGCACATATGTCAGACCTGGTTCACCCAGATCAGGTGGGTTTTATGCCCCGTCGGCCGACCCATATCAGGAGGACCCACAATGTCATTGAACATATCTTTTCACACTCCTGAAATGGTTGAATTTCGGTCCGCGCATTCTGTCATTTATTTGGCTACTATATACAGATCTGACCCCGGGCGATTGTACTTCTCTCCCTTCCCAGTTAGATGCAGCACCCGACAGGGTTGTCCCTTATCTCCCCTGGTATTCGCATTGGCCATCAAACCCCTGGCTGCTTGGGTCGTATGGGCGCCATTGTCCGAGGCTTAGAATGGGCGATGGAAATTTCAGATTGTATTGCTCTATATCCAAATGACATTATGTTTTTTCTCACAGATCAGCATAAATAAGGCCCCAGAATCTTGCCGATTATGCACATTTTTGGAGAAACGTCAGGTCTTTATATGAACGTTCACAAATCGACTATATGGCCATTGTGGGGGATGCTCCGGCACAGCTGATGGGCTGCAGACCTGTCGCAGGTCACTAAGGTTCTGCAATATCTGGGAGTCTTTCTGTCAGACAACCAAGAGAGGTCATGGGATCGCAATTTAGGCATCGCAACTGAAAGGTTAAAAACGGAAATTAGATCCTGGTCTGGATTGCCACTGTCTCTATATGGGAGGTCTGTTATACTTAAAATGGTCTCTCTCACACGATTACTTTATCATATACAGAACCATCCCTATTCGATCCTGCTGTCGTGGTTTCGTCAAATTGATGCTATGCTGTGACAGTTTCTATGGGGGGGGAACGGATTGTCCAGAGTGGCGCTACGCACGTTTTCAATCTACTTATTGCGGTGGCATTGCAGCTGCAGATATTCTATCCTATCACGAAACCTTGCACCTCCGGGTGCTCAATGACTGGTAGTATGGTTCTAGAGAGGATCCAGCCTATGCCGTTGAGTGCTAGTTACTGAATGACCCCACCCTATATTCATACCGATATAGCAGGCTGGATGTCCAGGGCCTGCCCTCGCCACAAGAGTTGTGACACTTATGTTGCAACAATCTCTCCGCAGGAAGGGGTGGTGGGGCCTTATCACATGCAAGACACTGCTATGATGCAATTGGCTGCTGCCCCACTTGGCGGATCTTCAGGGCTTTCGCGGCTGGGACCATATAGGGATTTCCTCTATTGGAGATGTTATGCATGGCCATACTCTCAAGTCATTTCAAGAACTCAGAGAATACTCCACGTTCCATAGCCAGTTTTACAAATATCTTCAATTTTGCCATGCACTTATGCCATACATAACCAATATTAGAACCCTCCCAGATTTTAACCCATCAGAAGGCAAGCTTTTGATGGGTGAGTGGGGCGACCTCAAAATTTCGAAAATATATCAATCTCTTATCACACACACACACAGTAGCAGCACGCTTGAGACCCTAAGGTCTGCATGGCAGGTGGACCTGGGCCCGCTTGACAATGATGATTGGACGAGGCCCTAGAGCCACCCTCCCCAGTGGGTGGCCATTTAGTCATGCCTCGAATTGATCCCTATTACACACGACACAAGCTTTGGAGGGCTGGGCTGGTAGAATCCCCTGTGCGTCTGCACTGCCAACATGACGGAGGCACTTTCCTACATAAAACTTAAGCCTACGTAGCTCTCGATGTGTTTTGGAAAGGTGTGATTGCATGCCTTGCGGAGGTTCTGGGTTGGGAACTCCCTTGATCTCCTAGACTGACCCTGCTCCATATTACGGAGGAGATTGTCGGTAATAGATATTAGCGCCATATTTTATTTTTGGGCCTCACACTAGCTAAACGAGACATAGCTAGATTATAGAGGTCTGATATGCCACTCCAGGTGAGTGCTTGAAGGAGGGGGATAGACTTTTGTATGGGGTTGGAGGAGTCTGTTTTTCAAACACGGGGATGTCCCCAGAAACATACAAAGATTTGGCAGCAGTGGGCTGACGACCGAGGCATCACTCTGGCTCTCGCGTTGTCGATTGCCAAGACCATAAATAAGGAAGTACAGTCCTATGGTCGAGATATGTGATGTATTGCATAAAATTGTTTGGGGTCAGGGACGGGCTCGGGGTGATGCAGACTAGTTCTATTGCAGCGCGTTGTACTGTTTTGTTATCTAACTCCAATATGCAATGCTGTGCCGATGTATGTAAAAAAAAATATATATGTATATATTTGTATATGTGGCCTCCGGGCCCTATAACAACAAGAACTCAATACATTTTGTTAGGGGAAAAAAAGCATAGGGCTGAGGGTAAATCCCTTCAGGACTTGAGGTGAGTAAGTGTGAGCTGTATACTGCATTTGTATACTGCATTTGTGGGGAAGACCTGAAAAGTGTGATCCATCAAAAAAGATGACTGACAAGCAATCTCCGTGCCTGGAAGACCCAGTTGTGCCAGCAAGAATGGCATGAGACACAGTGTCGAAAGCTGCACTAACATCTAATACGATCAGTGCACCTGTGCCATCTCAGGTGTTCTGTGACTCCTAAGAGGGTGGATTCAGTGCTGTACTCTGTTGTGAATCCTGACTGAGAGGGGTGAAGGGCGTTCTGGGATTCCACAAATGAGGTGCATTCTCCAGTATCTTGGAGGGGATAGGCAGCAGAGAGATACGTCTAAATTTGGACCAGTTAGACAGGTCCCGGTGTTTATTTTTAACAGGGGAAGTAATAGGGTGTGGTTCCAGGCTCTAGGTAAATGCCCCTCCTGTAGGAATAGTTAAGGAGTTCAACTTGGAAAGGCATGATGTGTGGACTCAGCTTGACTGGTGGTAAAGGATCAAGTGGGGAACCTGATCTAATGGACTGCAATAGATCCAGAAGAAGAGAAGAGTGTAGGGGGAAGCAAAGATTGTAGTTGAGCCGATGACTGGCTCATAAGCGAGGGATGTCCTTCCTTGGTGGAAGGTGGAGTGGTATTATGGTATGGGCTGGTGCTCCGAGGCAGATTCATTGCTGCATTAATGTCCTTGGCTTTCAGGTCCTTCCGGTTGGCAGGGTTGGCAAATCTAAACTTCTGTAGGGAAGTGCTGTAAAGCTGTTCTAAAGCCTCTAGGGTTGAACTGCCCATTAACATATCAGGATGTGTTATTAAGGCATGTACAGATCTTGATAGACAGCAGACTCAGCATCTCTTCAGGACTTGATGAGGCCCATATACCTTTGTATGTGTCATGTGCTTGTTTTACACCGTTTGTGTCAGTCTTGACACCCATTGAATTGAGTATTGTCTTCACCTCCAAGCCCTCCTTCTTTCCGATCATCTTGAGTTTTATAGACTCTACTCATGGATCCCCTGACCGCCTACCTGGCTTCTACTTTGTTTCGTTATGTTTTAAGGAGGGCTCCTATTCCTTTAGGTGTTGGTGCAACAGGGGCCGCCTGGTTGGGCTGGTCAGGTAGTTGGTTGTCTTAACTTACACCACCTGGTCAAGTGGGGCACAAATGGTCGGCAAGCAGATCACCTAAGAACAGCAAGCATCTGGTTGTGGATAGTCAATACAGCACTCTAAATCAGAGCCTATAGCGACCTTGAAGGTGGGCCACATTCGTCTCCAGTTTCTTGCAATTGTGCTGCCTGTTGCTCCTATTAACTCATATTTGTCTGGAGGCTCTGAGTGCATCTAGGTGGCTCTAGGCAGTCTTATTTGGTGTGCTCTTCTGTAGATCATACAGCTTTGCAGCCTTGCAGTCCTGACACTCAAGCCCAACCTGAGCACATGCCATAACCCTTTGGTATCCTGACTTCCTCCCTTCCCCATCAACTCTACTTATGAAGGACCCTCACAGAGGCTTACCTAATTGCAGGTCATGGGTTTCAGCTGGAGGCTGCCGGCTATAAGTAGCACTGATTGAGTCCCTGCTCTCCCTGCTGTTTCATCAAGGTTCGTGAAGCTTCCACCACAGAGTACAACATGGAGGCAAGCAGGTCTGGGGTCCCCATTGGATCTCTGCAGCATTCAGGAGGCGGGAGGATGAAGGATGACGGCAGGTCGTTGTGGAGTGGAGTCAGAGCCAGATGCGTCTAGGGTTTTCTAGGTGTGTCGAATGCCATATTGGAATGGAAAAAGCTATCCAAATACCCAAGAAACACCCAGGGAAACACTAATGAGAGCAGGCTGCACCCGCAGGTATGGTATATACCTCCGCCCATCACTGGTGCCATCCACGTCAGATGCCTGGTGTGCTGATATTTGTCTGCCTCCAACTGATGCGCCTTTTAGTGAGGATCTAGTATGTGCAATGAGCTATTTCTCTGTTGCTCCTGAACTGACAACATAGAGCATTTGCTCTCACTACCTCTAAGTAGTGCAAGGTGTGCGCTTATTTTCTCTCACTCCTCGATAGGGTCCTCTAGGACAGCACTCTGGAGTGACCTTACCCAGGGCACGCCCTGGAATCACTCTCATCTCACTCCTGCGTGGACTCTATGAAGCATTTGTTCTGGCTCTTTGTGACCATGGTACCTGGTGGGTTGCTCCTCTATACGTCCTTGATAGTCGCTTAAGAACATTATTTACGGCTATGCTTCTTCCATGCATGCCTATGGGTTACTCATTGTCATTCTTAGATGGACTCTGATATCATTTAGCATGGCTGGCTGTTTAAAGTACATGCCTACCATTTTCTCACCTGTAGTTCTGGGGATCAGAACTACAGGTGACTGCCTGCATACAGAACTGCCTGCATCCATTACTAGCTGTGGGTAGTCGCTTTTGGTGTATTCTGTCATGACCTTCTCAAGCATTTAAACTAAACTGCCCACTAAAGCACTTCAGATCCTCTTTGGGGTGCATAGCAGTGAATATAAGCAATTGCAATACAACTAAACTACAGTGTGTAATAATTTGAGACAACACGACATTTTATAACAATATTGTAAAATACAACAAAACTATGAAAGGTTTACTTTACACTAGCAAGATTATCAAAGGGTGGAAAGCACTCCCTTACAGTGATTGTTTGGAGGCAACCACGGCTTAACCTTGCAAAAGCAAAATAGATCTGCAACTTAATTTTGCAGCATGATGTCAATAGCAAACACTTCAAGCAGTAGTTCCTCGTGAAAAACACATTCAAACTTAAAATGATCTCTTCTCTTAGAAAATAGGAAACCCCTTGCCCTGTGCTAATCAGAATTTGAAACCCTAGTTGTTTTCAGACTGAGTGCATCTTCCAGAACACAGAGGTATGCCTTGAATACTGAAGTCTAATATTGCGTAATCCCTTTCTCTTCTATAATATTTTCCACTGCAGCTCTTCTCCCCATTTTCCCTGTTTTTTACAATGACTTTGAGGCATAGAGAAGGTCAGCCACAAAGTCTAGCGGGATCCAATAATCAGCAATCCGCAACACTTCAGAAGGGATTTGTCCAGAGCTCCTTATGGAGCTGTGAGCTGGAGATCCCAGGGGTGGAAGGATGCTCTCCTCTGAACATTGGTATTAACTATTGAGCATAAGTAAGATATTTCTGACCTTTACACGCACTTGATGTAACTAAAAGGGAGGGGTTTATGGAACTTTGTGTACAGTGGCAGAAAAAGTGTAAAAAAAAGTGCTAGAATTACAAGATGTATGCAACTGATAAATAAAGTCTTCATCTACCCTAATAGATTCAGCTAAGATCACTGTTATTGCTTGTAGAGCGCCATGAGACCCATCACACCTCAATCTGAAAGTTGTCTCAAGACATTAACCTACAAAATGGGTAATATTAAGTCATGTTTTCAAAACGAACAATATGAATAGGCATTAGGCAAATTTGCATATGCTAAATTTCTGTGGCAACCACCTGCACATTATTGACTATTCCTCAAACCCGATTGGACTTGCAGTGTGTCACCCACCTCACCTTCAAGCTAAAAGACTCACATGTCCACCACTCAAATTAACTCAAATTTCACAATACTAATCCACTACTAATCCTTTTTATGTTCCGGAGTAGCGTGCTACTTGCCGAAAAGCGCTTTGACGCCTCATCAGGGGTAGTAAGCTCTATATAAATACAATTACAATACAATCAAGAAGAGAGACGGAAGTACCAGTGCAGCGTAGACCTTAAAGTTTTTCACTTTTCAGCATTCCACTACAGTGAAAACAAACACAATGAGTTATTGTACATGGATTTACTTGCACATTGGAATCTAAAGTTTAAAGGTGGTAGGCCCAGTAGGTTTTACCACGTCATACTCCTGCCACTCTCCTGTTTCTAACAGTATCTTGAAAAAACATGGCAGGAGAGGCGCAAGACACCTGGGGAAAAAGCCATTTTGTTTTGCTGAGGGGAAAAGGCTCTGCATAGTTGACGGTTGCGATAATATATTATGGCAAGTAAATTAGGCAAGGAGTTAATTAAAGTCTGGGAGTTAATTAATGAGATCCACTGCACATTAAAGATCATTACTTCATCTGAAAATCGTAATTAGGGAGTAGTTTCAAGTGTGCTTTATTCTCCTGAGTGCTGCTCTGACATACCACATAAGTCATTCAATGTTTGGCATCCCGGTGTTCCTTCCCTCTGATCACTACATACAAATGAGCAGCGCAGTCCCGAGGGGCACCCTACAAGGCATTGGTGCATCTCCTCTGGTCACATTTTAGTATTTATTTTACTTGTTTCCTTCCTCTAGCCTCCTTGTTTTGATTTTTCCCAAATGAATCCCATGTCGCAGAACATAGCCATCTACAGGTAACCCACAACGCTCAAGTTTTACGTATTCTTAGGAGTAAGAACTAATTAGCATGTTCAATGACATTTCAAAATGTCGCAAACTTTGACATCACTGACAACATAGGAATTGCCATCTATTAAATGACCAATCCTCATTAGTGTAAACAAACTGTTGACAACAGCTCCACCCATCAAAGAAGGAGTTTGTGGGACCCCACCTCCATCCCCTCAAAAAATGTAGCTTCTTGATTTAAAAAAAAAAGACCATGGGCTACAAAATCCTTATGAGCATTTGTTAGACAGGGGAAAATCCTGCACGAGACAATGACACAGATCATAATAACAGGCTCTGGTATCACACATCAACTTGTTTTTGAAAGAAACATCAGCCTGGTGTCTAACCTGTTTAAAATAAAGAGAAAGTCAAGGTCTTTCTTGAGGGAGAGAGAGTTAGGGTGTCAGGAGGAAATATGAATGGGTTAGGAAAGGTGCTTGGCGCAGAAGAGGTAGGGCAAAGAGTGATTTCCAGTGTAGCCGAGCTTGCCATGAAAGAGTAGCGAGCCATCTACAATGGATGTTTGTAAGATAGCCAGAGTTGTAAAACTGGAAGTAAGACATGCGTATTGGAATGAGAAAAGGATTAGTGCTATCTAGATAGCATATTGACAAAATATCGAATTATAAATATCAAAATGCACCAATAATGAGTTTTTAATATTGTGACACATAAATATTGTGATGCAGAAATATTGCTGACAAGAATATTGATTTTTTTACGTAAGCTACATCATTTTCAAGAATATCTTTGTCTTTAAATCGTTTCCTATAATAAGTCGGGAAAAATATAGTTTTTTAATTATCTGCATGTGTTTTAGTTCATATATGAATTTTATATGTTAAATATTGTTTGTAATTGTAGACAATATTTTTAAATATAGTTTGTAATTTGAAGTTATTTATAATTTTAATTGTAAATGTTAATAGTAAACTATAGAGTGTTATAGCAGGTTGTGAGGTTTTTAGGGCTACAGGGGGAAGGGGAGTTAATTATAATTAATCAATAGTAAATTTTCAATTTTGTATTAATTATTTAAATCACGCAAGGAGGTAGTGCAAAAGGAGAAAAGAAGTGGACTGAGCTTTGAGGAACAACAACATGCACAGGAGCCATGAGGTGCATACACTAGCCAACCAGATACCTTGTTTCTGACAGTGTCAGACATCCATCTAGATGACATAGGAGAAACCAGGTTAGGACATAAACTCACTCAAGAAGGTAGTGCAAAAGGAGAAAAGAAGTGGAACGAGCCTTGTGGAAGTACAACATACACAGGAGCCATGAGAGCGAGCCATGAGAGCGAGCACATGACATCAGGACATGCAGATGAGCAGAGAAGCAATATCTCACACAAACTTAGGGCCTGATTATGAATTTAGTGGTCCAATGGGCCGCCAAACTCATGGTTGGGATGTGGCAATTGCCGCACCGGTGGTCTGATCGGCGTATTATGACTTTGGCGGTAGGACCGCCATAGGACCGCTGCTACCATCAGGGCTCTGCGACTCCTGGCGGCCTTGCAGTGGTCTGAGGCCCTACTATGCTGGAGGTGCAGCCGCAGTGTCCTCGCTGCCTTCCTTTTCATGACGGTGAGCCCGCCATGAAAAGGGTGGCAGTGAGGACATCAAGGGGGCTCTATAGGTCCCCCTGGTGCATTGGTGCATAGGGGTGCATGCAGGGGGGCACATGGTCCCCCCCTCTCTTTCTGCACCCCAGTTCCTGCACAGCATGGACTTTACAGTCTCTGTCATGCTGGAACATGCTGTGGTGGTCCCAAAGCAGGACTGCCCACTCAGGTACAACTTGTAATCCGGTGGGCGGTTGGCGGTGGAGTGTGGCAGTGTGGGAGCAGGGCGTTGGTGTGCTGCCCTGCTCCCACACTGCCACACTCATAATCAGGCCCTTCATCTTCAGCAAAGACACTCTTGATTGACTGCAAAACTGTTTCCTCCTTCTCCTCACCTCTGCCTGATAGACAATAACATTTCAGTTTGAGCAGGGGCAGCCATTTTGTAAATTGGTCACTGAGAGCTCCACCTGCGATTGAAGCATGCTCTAACATAGATACATAATAGTAATAGCAATGTCTTGTAGAGCGCATAGCTTCTTCTTATGAAGTGTTTTTGCAGTCGGATTCTGACTCCCGGGGATACAATTGCCCATCATGCTAATCAGTTCTCAACCAGTTTTTCAGTTTTTTCCTGAAAAGGGTTTCAGATGAAGGCTGCTGAATTGAGAGTACCATATTTTTGATAAGCCTAATTAAAAAAAAAGTATATCCTTCTCATTCGTAAGTGATCTAGGATGAATTGATCTACCAGCCTAAGTGTTTTTCCATGTGGTGCAGAGTTTGCTGACTTTAAAGAATTTTCGGAACTTTGATGCAATTTCTGGTGAACGTTGGAGCATGCCTGATTATTTCACCCAAAAATAGATGGTACGTTCAAATCATGCCCTACCTCGAGCTATATGCAGGAAAGACAGTGCCAATTGCAAGGATTGTAAGAGAACCGTAATCACGGGAAACTGGACGGACAGACTCCGTGGAAGCACAATAAATTAATCCTTTCATCTGCTACAAAGGGACAATCCTTAATGTAGCTCAGTGCGGTATTGGTGGTCTCCAGGAGGCAGGATTCAGTCTTTGACAGCTAGGCTAAATTAAACGGTGCTTTGAAAAATAGTCTTCAATGTTCCAACGCAATTGTATTCTCAAGGACTCAACCTAGCATTGAATTTGTGACTTGAAGGTTTCGCACAGATGTTAACATCTGGCACATTCTATTTAAAGTTCTTTTTTGTCGATATTCTTACAGTGCTAGCAGCATACCTTGGAAGACTGCTTCACAGAACCTTCCTGCCGGAGATATTAGACCTTTGAAACCATTTGTTTATAATGATTGACAGATTATGCTGGTTCGATTGGAAGCAAATCCTCATTTTCAAAGTAGGGAATGAAGCAAACAGTTTTGTGCCAATCAATATTTAATAAAATGTTTTGAACTTGGGCAATAACAGAGGAAACACATTATTAAGCAATTTTAAAAAGATGAGGCTTTCTTTTGCTATCGGTCTGTCACGTCTGTAAAACAGTTTACACAAACACAAAGGTTATTCTCGAATGTTCTGAATTTAAAAAAGAAGATACTAATTCTTCAATAATTGCATTGCTTTCCTAAGAGCAAACATGGTTAAAGGGGTTTGCCTCAAACTTATTTTCATCTTTCTCATTATAAATTTTACAGAAATATATTTATTTTCTCTTTATAATATAAACAATGCCCAAAAGAGCAAAGTTAGTTCATTTTCCCTAATAAAAATGTCTTAGGAGCTAATGTAGACAATGATGCTAGGAGTAAAAAGGGCACAAATGGTAAATTTTTAATTATTATATATTATTGCCATTTTGAACTCATTTGCCGAATATATTCTGATCCTCCTTTCTGTGTGGTCTGTTGTGTACCAATTGCATATCTTATCTGGGTTAACTTTCTTTAAAAGATAACTTTCTCTAACTACTTATTCATTTGTAGTTCTTCTATGCACCTCAGGGTTTTTGGCATTTGAGGGGGCATCTTCAAGCTTCATATATTGACAACCCCTTAATGCTACAGTGGTCTAGGACCCCTCCCCTCACCGCATTGGTTTGGCCCTTCCTCCACTCTCCATTTCTGTGCAGTGTCTAGTTTTGAAATGACTAGTCCCAATTCATTAAACAAGTGTTGGTACTTACTCACATAGAGATCATCTAGCATGTTTAAAAGTGCTATTTTTGTGTTGGTATAGTTGCAGTGTGTTCTGTGTTGGAGAGGGTCTGTGTTATTCTCTTCCAGAATCTCTGTCTAATGGTGCAACTCCACTCTATGACCACGATTATGAGCCTGGTGGTCCACGAACCGCCAGACTCACAGGGGCGTGGGACTGCCACAGTCCCGCTGCAGCCGCCAACGAGTCACCATTCCCTGGTGGTGTTGCAGCAGCGAGGAGGCCACAATATGCTTGGTGGGAGCCAATCATATTACGTGTTTCCTCTCTGCCAGCGGTGTCATGGACGTTCCTCCTCCATACACATCGTGGCAGAGAGGCCCTGTAGGGCTCCCTGTGCATCCTCCACATGGCGATGCACACAGGGGGCCACAACATCTTCCTCCTATATGCATGCTCCCCAGATCAAGCACAGCATGAACTTTTCAGGCCATGCCGTGCAAGAACTGTTTTTGGCGTTCCCATTGCAGTGCCCATTTTTAGAGGCACCGCCGTGGAAAAGACAAAAACCAGCCTGCCAGACAGGAAGAAACCCCTGATCTGGTGGGTGGTCTGACCACAGCTTTGGTGGTGCAGCGTAAAGGCAGACCTGGCGCCAGACCGTCAAAGTCATAATGGGGCCCAATGAGTAGTAAGTCACCTTCTTCTTCTGATTTGCATCTCAGACACTTAAGGGGTAAGTACATCTTTTGGTACCAGATTAATTGTCTATTGCAATGTATCCAGTGTAAATAGTGAAATTGTATAGATCTGTTACTTGAGATGTCTACTTGTCATGAGGCCGTGTGTGCCATCGTTCATTTGCTCCAATATCCACCTTGCATGCCTCCCTCCATTTAGGAAATGTGTCTGGGGTGTTTATCACTAGAGCACTACACTGTAAATTATTTTAGCTGGAAGTTCCTCAAGTGTAAGTTTGGCTTCTAATGGATTTAGTTTGGCTCCAGTGACACAGTGTGCGTTGGACCCAAGTTAGGGTATGCCCATCCCTCTTAACGCAACAAACTAAAGTATACAAAAAAGCAATGGATGGCATGCATAAATAATCTCAGCACTGGTAATTACTAAGGTTTGTATCTTAGTTCATAATTGTTTTTGCAGCAAATGCCACCTAAATAGACCCAGTCTTATGCAAAACAATATTGACCACCCTGCTCCAGTGAGAACAGTCAAGCCCAGACTGCCAGGCCAGGTCTTCTCTGAACTGGAAAATAAGCAACCTAGGACCGGTTTCACGCTAGTTAGGTCTCATCAGCCAGGTTCCAGTGACACAGTGTGCGTGGAATACATGGATGGGAATAACCATCCCATTTAGAGTGACTCACTTAAGTATTCAAAAAAGTGATGAATGGAATGCATGAATTAATTTCAGACACTGGTATTTACTCTGGCTGCATCCCAGTCCATAATTTATTTTTGCACAACATGCCACCGAAGGTTGGATCCAGCCTTATGTAAAACAGAATTGACTCTGCTCCAGTTGGAACAGTCCAGCCCGAACTGCCAGGCCAGTTCCCCCTCAAACAAGAATACAAGCAATCTAGGACCGGTTTTGCTGTAGGCAGGGCTCATCAGCCAGGTATAGCTTGGTTCTACTGACAAAGTGTGCATGGGACCCATGTCTAGGCATACCCATCCCACTCAGGGCGACACACTAAAGTATGCAAAAAAGTGATGGATGGATTGCATTAATTAACCTCGGCCACTGGTAATTACTCGGGTGGATACCAGGCCATCGTGATTTTTGCAGCAAATTCCACCTCCGTTTTGACACAGCCATATGCAAATCAGTTTTGAACTTGCTCCAGCGGGAACAGTCCAGCCTTAACTGCCAGGCGGAACCCATGCCTGAACTGGAACACAACCATCCTAGAACAGGTTGGACCAGTTTGGTCCCATATGGGTCCAAACTGAGGTTAAAGAACAAGGGGTTGGGACGTTGCCCCCACAAGTGCCAGTGGTTAGACAAATTGCAAGCATTCCTGCCATCACCTTTTGTGTCTTTCATGTACTGCACTAAGTATCACAGGTATACACTAACATGGGTCCCGTGCTCACTATGGGCCCGATTCACAGAACTAACGTAAGACAAAATCCTAAACGTACTATCATTTTGGAATGCACAGAAGGCCCTTACTCATTTTCGTATTCACAGAAGGCACTTACTCATTTCAGTATTCACAGAAGTTAGGAGTCCTAACTTTAGGACTCCTAAATGCCTTCTGTGAATACCGGAAGTCTTAAAGTTAGGATTTTTCTCAGTTTAGGAGTAGTAAAGTTAGGACTACTAACTTTAGGACTCCTAAATGCCTTCTGTGAATACCAAAAGTCTTAAAGTCAGGATTTTTCTCAGTTTAGGAGTCCTAAAGTTACTACTCCTAAACTGAGAAAAATTCTAACTTTAAGACTTTCGATATTCACAGAAGTCATTTAGGAGTCCTATAGTTAGGACTCCTAACTTCTGTGAATACCGAAATGAGTAAGTGCCTTCTGTGAATATCAAAATAGTAGTAAGTTTAGGATTTTGTCTTAAGTTAGTTCTGTGAATCAGGCCCTTTGTCACTGATCCAAGCTGTACCTGGCTGATTAGAACATAACTGGGGCAAACCTGGTTCTGGGTTGCTTGTGTTTCAGTTCAGGGAGGGAGGACCTGGCTTGGCAGCTCAGACTGGACTGTTGCTATGAGTAGCAGGGTTACGGCCGATTCGCATTTGGCTGGGTTCAACCTGAAGTGGCATAGTGTGCAAAAGAACAATCGGTTGGGATGCTACCCTGAGAAATTGCCAGTGGTTACACAAATTGCAAGCATTCCTCCCATCACTGTTTGTGTATTTGCTGGAAGTTTACCATCAATTCCTATCAAACATAGCATGTGACTCTGTGCTGTCAGGAACATAATGGTTATTGGGGAAACTCAGTCATCTATTTGCCTTCATTTAAGTAATTGAGAGGGTACTTATCTCTCACTGCCCATAGTTCACTACAACAGGTCGGGTCCGAGTTTGAGTTGAGCAGGCAGTCATTAACCACACTTAGATGAGAGGGCAGGTAGTGGGCTACCATTTCTGAATATCTAGATCACCGGACAACGTTGGCTTACAATACATGACCAGGGAAAGTCCAGGTCTCCTATTTTTCCATATGAACATTCAAAGTAGGAAAGGTATTCACCTAAAAACTGTGGGGTCAGGCTATAAGGATAATTATGTACTACATATAGGAGTTGAAGAAGTTTTACCATTTTATTTGTGCTACTCAGCCCATCAAGTGTGTCTAGTGATGTAGGTCACTTTTAATATTAGGGGTGATGTTTCTTGACCATGTTTGGGCTTCAAATTTTGCTAGCCATACCTCTAGGTGCTGGAATCATTCCAGGGCCACTGGAAGGCCTAAAGCCCTCGTCAATTTTATCACCTCGACTAGTCTATACACTAGGAAGACAACGGATTTGATCTAGTTCAGTCTTACCCTCTCTCCAAATCGGTGAATATTTTATCTAAGCTGTGGCCAGAGAGGTTTGGGTCACTAAAGTATCCCAATAGATTGTCAGCATATAACAATACTCACTCTACAAATCTTTGGCGAATGTCTGACATAATATAGACAGACAGAATATCGACATACAAAAATATCGACACAAAAATATCGAAATCAAAAATATCGGAGTCATATCTTCATAAAGGTAAGTACAAAAATATAGAAAAATTAATATCGTAGTACCAAAATATGGAAATTAAAAATATCGTTTTTTTAAATGTATAAATAATAATGTAAAAAGTATTTTAAAATACATATAATTTTACAAATATTAAATAAAAACGTTAAAACATAATTAAAAAATTACAACTAATACATATACATTTAAAATAAATTAAAAACGTAATAATTTAATATAATTTTTTTTTTTTATTTCATTTAATTGATTTAATTTAAATATAAATTTATTTTATTTTTACCCTGTACGCCTGTACCCCAAAAACCCCAAACTGACCCTGAACCCTAAAAATACCCCTTTACCCAAAAACCCAAAACTGACCCTGAACCCTAAAAATACCCTTTTACCCAAAAACCCAAAACTGACCCTGAACCCTAAAAATACCCCTTTACCCAAAAACCCAAAACTGACCCTGAACCCTAAAAATACCCTTTTACCCAAAAACCCAAAACTGACCCTGAACCCTAAAAATACCCCTTTACCCAAAAACCCAAAGCTGACCCTGAACCCTAAAAATACCCTTTTACCAAAAAACCCAAAACTGACCCTGAACCCTAAAAATACCCCTTTACCCAAAAACCCAAAACTGACCCTGAACCCTAAAAATACCCCTTTACCCAAAAACTGAAAACTGACCCTGAACCCAAAAAATACCCCTTTACCCAAGAACTAAAAACTGACCCTGAACCCAAAAAATACCCCTTTACCCAAAAACTGAAAACTGACCCTGAACCCTAAAAATACCCCTTTACCCAAAAACTGAAAACTGACCCTGAACCCTAAAAATACCCCTTTACCCAAAAACTGAAAACTGACCCTGAACCCAAAAAATACCCCTTTACCCAAAAACTGAAAACTGACCCTGAACCCTAAAAATACCCCTTTAACCAAAAACTGAAAACTGACCCTGAACCCAAAAAATACCCCTTTACCCAAGAACTGAAAACTGACCCTGAACCCTAAAAATACTCCTTTACCCAAAAACTGAAAACTGACCCTGAACCCTAAAAATACCCCTTTACCCAAAAACTGAAAACTGACCCTGAACACTAAAAATACCCTTTTACCCAAGAACTGAAAACTGACCCTGAACCCTAAAAATACTCCTTTACCCAAAAACTGAAAACTGACCCTGAACCCTAAAAATACCCCTTTACCCAAAAACTGAAAACTGACCCTGAACACTAAAAATACCCTTTTACCCAAAAACTGAAAACTGACCCTGAACCCTAAAAATACCCCTTAAAAAAACTAAAACATATAAAATTTAAAATATTATTATATACTTACCTATACTTACGTTGTAATGGTATGCGTTGTAAAGGTACCTGCGTTGTAAAAACATGCGTTGTAAACACATGCGTTGTAATGGTTTTTGCATTGTAAAAATTTCGTTGTAATGGTAGTGCGTTGTAAAAGTTGCGTTGTAAAGGTTGTTTCCCCGGTGGATAGCGTAGGGGTAAAAATTACTATTCACACTCCAGAGGGTGCAACAGTAGGGAAAGCGTTGGATAGCATGGGGGTAAAAATTAATTCCCACACTACTCCCACTTTAACACACAACACACTACACATATAAAAAAGACAATTAATATAAATTTCAATTAATCAATTAATAACAATTAATATTACTAAATTGATGTAATTATAAATGAACTAAATAACACATATTAATTACTAATTAATTAACAATAAATACCAAAGAAAATTACAATCTCTTTAATTAATTACATTTAATTATATCACACCCTATCCCCCTATAAACACACAACCCACTACACAGAAATAAATCATATCATTTATTCACTTAATAATTCTTAATTACCAATTAAGTATTATTTAACAATAACAAAAAATTAAATATATTAGCACATTAACTCTAAATAATTTAATTACATAATTAATATTATTTAATTACCAATTAATTATTAATTAACAATAACAACACATTAAATATATTAGCACATTAACTCTAAATAATTTAATTACATAATTAATATTATTTAATTATCAATTAATTATTAATTAACAATAACAATAAAGTAAATATATTAGCACATTAGCTGTAAATAATTTAATTTACTAATTAATATTATTGTTTCCCAATTAATTAATTAACAATAACAAAAAATTATATATATAAAAAAATTACTCTAATTAATGTAATTAACGAATTAATATTAATTAATTACCAATTAATTATTAATTAAAAATATGTCCAAAATATATTAATTAATTAACTAATTAATATTAATTAATTACTAATTAAGTATTAATTAAAAATATTTACAAACATATATTGATTAATTAATTATTATTAAATTACTTCCCACCCTATACCCCTATAAACCCACAACCCGCTCTGATACTAAAACGCAAAATGTAAACAAATTTACAAATTTTCAAACATACATTACAAAACATGTTTAACAAACATATAAACAACACATTAAAATACATAACACTAAACAAAATTTCGATATTAGTAAAATTCGATATTAGTAACATACATACCTTAAAAAACGATATTCTGTCTGTCGATATTTTGGACATCGATATTCTATACTATCGAAATTAAAACATCGATATTATTGTATATCGATATTTTAATTTCGATATTTTGTCTCACTACCATCCTTGGCCTCATCTGATGCCTGAAACAATCATGGCCCCCCTATTTCAGTCTGACAGTGGTTCCATGGCCAGTTCAAAGAGCAGTGGTGAAAGGAGCCATCCCTATTGGGTGCCAATGTCAAATGATACTGGAAATGCTCCAGTGACCTTGACTCTGGCTCTTGGGTCATCTTATAATAGATTTACCCACACAATGTATCCTGGTCATATGCTTATCCAGTTTTGCACTGTAATAGGTCATCTGACCTTTTATTGTGAAAAGCCTAGATGATATTTACTATGAGGTGTACTAGTAAATTATTTAACTTGTGGGCCGAAAACAAGTCTTTGAAAACTCTTTGAATTTTATGAGAAGTAGCCCTCTGTGGCATAAATCCACTGTCATCCACGTAGAATAATGAGCTGATGACTGTGGCAAATCTGTTGGTTAATATTTTAGGAAGGATTTTATATTCCACGTTTATTGAGGTTGGTTCAAATGACTTACAGCTACAGGGGGCTTTCTTGGTTTAGGGATGGTGCTAATAATTGTTTCTTTGAGTTCAACGTTAGCTTGCCCACCCTTATAGGTGTGGAATTCATCAGTAGTAGATAAGAGGCCTGCAGATCTGCATACTGAGAGAGGGGGTCCCAGAAAGAGGAGATATAAATTATAACTACAATGCTAAACAAATAATAATACACTTAGTTCGCATACATTGTTATTTAATCACAATGTAGGTATGTATTAAATAGCAGCAGTTTACATATATACAGAACATTTAATAAGTACCCCAGGGGAAAAAGGGGAAGTGATAGCGTGATGGGAAGTGTGGGTAGAAATCAGTGACATAAAACACGGCTAAACAGCCTTACTATGTTATGTAATTGTAGTCAGAAAACAGACAAAACAAATCATTAATCCAATAGATCAAATTGTAACAAATATCATGCTCCACTTGGTACAGTAAATGTCACATATTTAGGAGGGTGGAGCTGATGGAGAAACAAAAGCTGTTGACGTTGAGGTGCTAAACTCATCACTTTCCTCAGACATCTGACATCACTCTGGAAGCAGGCGAAAATCTTACTGCTCCTTAAAAAACCAACCACGGATCCCAAAGTCACTGTGAATTATATGCCGATTTCCCTCCCCCCGGCTTTGTCCAAACTACTGGAGAAACATGTCAACAAAGGGATCACAGATTATGCTGAAAGTCACAACCTGGCATCAGGGCTAATTACAGAACTGAGAACGCTCTGTTGGAGGTGATGGAGTGCCTTAAGGAAAAGCTTGACCAGGGGAGAAGAGCGATCCTCATACTACTAGACCTGTCGGCGGCATTCAACACAATCCCACATGAGAAGCTCTTTGATTAACTGAGGCATTGGGAGTTTGGCATTAGTCTGGATAACATCCTTCCTGAAGGATAAAAATCAGGAAATATGGATTTCCCCTTTTGCAGCCCCCATGCCCAAAATGAATGTAGGAGTCCGTCCCTCAGGGCTCCACCCTGAGCCCGACTCTTTTTGACTTATATATGTATAGCCTTGCACCCCTGGCTGAGGCCAATGGGACAAGATCATTTTGTATGCTGATGACACACAGCTGATCTTTTCTTGTGTTAAAGGTGCAGACTTCGAAGGTGACACAATTAGATCCTGTCTAACGAAGGTTTTTAACTGGCTGAGGACAAACCAGCTTAAATGCAACCCTGACAAATCAGAGACTGTTTTCTTTGGCCTGCCTTCTGTAAGCAATTGGAGTCATTGGTGGCTGGATGTATTGTCCCCCCCAAACTTAGCATAAACCACAGTTAAGGACCTGGGCATCTACATTGATAATGCCCTCTCTATGAGCTCCCAAGTCAAGGCACTGGTGGGTACCTTTTTAGCATACTCCCCATGCTCAAAAAATGTCTTCCGCTCCTTACACCTGACTCCAGGAAGATAGTGATTCATGCTCTGGTGACGTCTAGGTTGGACTATGCCAATGTCCTATACTTGGGCCTACTGCCCAGGGCGATCTTTAGGCTGAAGCGCAGGTCTCACATGGCCCCTTATCTCAAGACATAACACTGGCTTCCAGTGAAATAAAGGATAAAGTTTAAGGCTATGGTAATATTCTTCAAAGCCTTCCACGATATGAGTGCGGGGTCCTCCTCTGACCTTGCTTGCATCCCCAAAGTTCACTTAGCACACGGGGGGCACATTTTTCGGTTTCCTGGGTGCTCAAGAATGGAACCACCTACCGGTCACACTGAAAGAAACAACCAATTTGTCATCCTTTAAGAAACATCTGAAAACCCTGCTCTTTAAAATCTAATTGTACCTCTCAGTTCAGTCATGCGTGAACCTCTAGCGCTAGGACACTCTTGTTGAGTAGCTGCTTGCTTTATAAGGTTCCTTCATTCATTCATTACTGTGGATTAGAACCCTCTCCTCCCAGGATGGATCCTCACCCCGGGGGCCACTTATCACTTCACCAAAGCAGCCTGGCTAATCCACTTAACTCTGACTAATCCGAGCAAACCCCTGGAAGGCTGAATTTTGGCTTACAGACAAGAAAGTCGTATAGCTTTTCCTCTGTAGCATATTTTTGGATTTATCAATACCATTCTTCTAAGCCCTAGCATTATTTATTAATTAATAACTTATTGCCATGTTAACCCATGTGCCTGAGGATCTGCAATGGAGAAAATTAACTGGGCAACTTGTCCAAAATCAGGGCTTATAAAGCATTTTTATAATGCCCCTGTCTATATCTACAGTACCCCCACCCCTGGAACACCAAGGGGAGACTTTAGGGGTTATGAATATGTACAAATATTGTACATTCTCACTGCACAGTGCTCCTAGCACAAAAGCCGATTTTGGGAAGAGGGAAGAGGGAAGAGTCAAATGCAATTTCTCTATCCTCCGGGCATATACAACCTATTTTATAAGGGTCCTCCTCATAAGTGCCTGACCGCACACCCCTGAGCCCAAATATTGTAATTTATCAATTTGTAAGAGCCTCAAACACCAAAGTCGAGTTTGACACAGTGTACATTTTAAGGGCTGCTTTTAAACTGACCTAGGATGAGTTGCACCTGTTTCAAGCTCAACACTGATAAGACATGAGTAGTGATCTTTAGAAAAAACACTGATACCTGGGACTCCACATGGTGCCAGACACCCCTCAGACCCACATCTACCACCACATCCCAAGCAAGGAATCTCAGGAACATCATTGACAACAAGCTGGACGTATTCGCACAAGTCAACCTCGTCACAGCACCCCCACACCCTGAGGATGCCGAGGGAGATCTTCAAATGGCTCCTAGGTAACACCAGTAACAATCAATCAATCAATCAATCATGCCATTTGTATAGCGCACTACTCACCCGGGAGGGTCTCAAGGCGCTTGGGGGGAGGGGTATGCTACTGCTCGAACAGCCAGGTCTTGAGTTGTTTCCTGAAGGCGAGATGGTCCTGGGTCAGCCGAAGGTGGATGGGGAGGGAGTTCCAAGTCTTGGCAGCCAGGTAAGAGAAGGATCTTCCTCCGGCGGTGGCTCTTCAGATGCGTGGTACGGCTGCGAGGGCGAGGCTGGTGGACCGTAGCTGGCGGGTGGGCGTGTAGAAGGTTAGGCGGTCGTTGAGGTACTTGGGGCCCAGTTCGTGGAGAGACTTGTGTGCGTGGGTGAGGAGCCGGAACGTGATCCTCTTGTCGACGGGGAGCCAGTGCAGGTTCCTCAGGTGGCTGGAGATGTGGCTGCGTCGGGGGACATCCAGGATGAGTCGGGCGGAGGCGTTCTGGATGCGCTGGAGTCTTTTCTGTAGCTTGGCTGTGGTTCCGGCATAGAGGGCGTTTCCGTAGTCCAGTCGGCTGGTGACGAGTGCCTGGGTGACAGTCTTCCTGGTCTCGGTCGGGATCCAGCGGAAGATCTTGCGAAGCATACGCAGGGTGTTGAAGCACGATGAGGAGACGGCGTTGACTTGTCTGGTCATCGAGAGGGAGGGGTCCAGGATGAAGCCCAGGTTGCGTGCATGGTCGGTTGGCTTGGGTGCGGTGCCCAGGGCTGGGGGCCACCAGGAGTCGTCCCAGGCGGAGGGCGAAGATCCCAGGTTGAGGACTTCCGTCTTGTCCGAGTTCAGTTTCAGGCGGCTGTCCTTCATCCACTCGGCGACGTCTTTCATTCCTTCGTGTAGGCAGGTTCTGGCGGTGTCGGGGTCTCTGCTGAGGGAGAGGATCAGCTGGGTGTCGTCGGCGTAAGAGATGATGTTGAGGTTGTGCTGGCGTGCGATGGCTGCGAGAGGTTTCATGTAGATGTTGAAGAGGGTGTGGCTGAGTGAAGATCCTTGCGGGACGCCGCAGATGACTTCGGTGGCCTCGGAGCGAAACGGGGGGAGGCGGACTCTTTGTGTTCTTCCAGCGAGGAACAAGATGATCCACTCCAGTGCCTTCTCTTGGATACCGATGTTGCTGAGGCGCTGGACTAGGGTGCGGTGGCAGACCGTGTCGAACGCAGCGGAGAGGTCCAGGAGGATGAGGGCCACTGTTTCCCCCTTGTCGAGCAGGGTCCGGATGTCGTCGGTGGCTGCGATGAGGGTGTCTCGGTGCTGTGGTTGGCTCTGAAGCCGGACTGCGAGGGGTCGAGGGATTCGTTCGTCTCGAGGAAGGCGGTCAGCTGTCTGTTGACGATCTTCTCAATGACTTTAGCAGGAAAAGGGAGGAGCGAGATGGGGCGGAAGTTTTTGAGATCGGTGGGGTCCGCTGTAGATTTCTTCAGGAGGGCGCTGATCTCGGCGTGCTTCCAGCTCTCCGGGAAGGTGGCGGTGTTGAAGGAGGCGTTGATGATGTTCCGGAGTTGGGGTACGATGGTGGAGTCGGCCTTGTTGAAGACGTGGTGTGGGCAGGGGTCGGTCGGTGATCCGGAGTGGATGGTGTTCATCGTGCGGGCTGTGTCTTCGGTGGTCACCGTGGTCCAGGTGCGAAGGGTGGCGGTGGGGGGCGTTGGTTCGACGGTTGGGTGCGTGGGTGGGGCGCCGAAGCTGTTGTGGATGTCGGCGATCTTGCGGTGGAAGAACGAGGCGAGGGAGTCGCAGAGGTCTTGTGACGGAGTGATGTCGTTGGTGCCGGTGCTGGAGAACTCCTTGACGATAGTGAAGAGCTCTTTGCTGTCGTGGGCGTTGTTGTCCAGTCGTTCCTTCAGGGATTTCTTCTTGGTGGTGCGGATGAGCTGGTGGTGCTTGCGGGTAGCGTGTTTGAGTGCGGTCATGTTGCCGGTGGTCTGGTCGAGGAGCCAGGCTTTCTCGAGGGTGCGGCAGGTCTTCTTGGAGTCCTTGAGGTCGTCGGTGAACCAGGATGCCTTCTTGCTTCTGGGTCTGCTGGGAGTGTTCTTTAGTGGCGCGAGGTCGTCGGCGCAGGCGGTCAGCCACTGTGTGAAGTTGCGGGCTGCTTCGTTGGGGTCCGTTGTGTTGGCGGGTGGGCTCTGGCTGAGGGAGGTGGTGAGCTGGTCTGCGGTGATCTTGCTCCAATTCCTGTGAGGTACCTGTTGCGGGTGGTGGTGGTCGTGGATCTTTTGAAGCGGAAGTGGACGCAGCTGTGGTCGGTCCAGTGGAGTCCGGTGGCGTGGCTGAAGGTGATGTACTTGCTGGAAGAGAAGACGGGATCAAGCGTGTGGCCGGCGTAGTGGGTGGGGGTGTTGACCAGTTGCTTGAGTCCGAGGTTGGCGAGGTTTTCCAGCACGGCGGTGGTGTTGTGGTCCTTGTTGTTCTCCAGGTGGAAGTTGAGGTCCCCGAGGAGGATGTAGTCGGTGGAGGGGAGGGCGTGCGGGCTGATGAAGTCTGTGATGTCTTCGCTGAATTGTGTGCGTGGTCCCGGGGGTCTGTAGACGAGGGTGCCTCTGAGGGTCGTCTTAGGGTCGGTGTGAATCTGGAAGTGGAGATGTTCGGCTGCGGCGAAGGTGTCGTTGGCGTCGGTCGTGATGCGGATGGTGTTCCTGTGGACGATGGCGATGCCACCTCCGGTCTGGTTGATGCGGTCCCTCCTGATGATCTTGTACCCGTCCGGGATGGCGATGTCAGGTGCAGAGGAGGCATTCATCCAGGTTTCCGTGAGGAAGGCGACGTCCGGTGATGTAGCGTCGAGGAGGTTCCAGAGTTCCACGGCGTGTCTGTGGACGGAGCGGGTGTTGATTAGGATGCACTTGAGGTGGTTGCTGCTGGTGTTTGTCTTGGCGGGTGCGGGGCAGGTTCGGAGGCAGGTGAACTTGCAGGTGCAGCAGGTGAAGGGTCCGTGGGTGCGTCTCGGGGTGGCTCGCCAGCAGGCGTGGGTCCGGCCGGCATTGAGTGCGTTGAGAGTGGCGTCGTCGTAGGTCAGTCGGGTCGTCTTGCCTCGGCGGGGAGGGCCAGGGGTCCTGGCGCTGGGCGCGGGCCAGGCGCGGACGGGCGCAGACGGGCTTACCTTTGGCGCACCTTCGGCGCTCAATCGGTGCTCCCGCTGCGCGCGTCCGCTGCGC
Source organism: Lissotriton helveticus (assembly GCF_964261635.1). Classification (NCBI taxonomy): domain Eukaryota; kingdom Metazoa; phylum Chordata; class Amphibia; order Caudata; family Salamandridae; genus Lissotriton; species Lissotriton helveticus. Next base: position 190,508,049 of record NC_136063.1, on the reverse strand, counting down.
GGTCGCTCTGGGGGCGTCATAAGTAAGGAGCCGGGAGGGAGGAGCAGCTGGGTGGCGGGAGCGGGGCGGCGAATGGAATCACAGGGGGGCGGGGCCGCAGGGAGGCAGCGACGGGAAATTCCAAGAAGCAGCGGGCAGCGGGAAATTCCCAGGAGCAGCGGGAAATTCCCAGGAGCAGCGGGAAATTCCCAGGAGCAGCGGGCAGCGAGCGAAGGAATCTGCAGGCAGGAGGCGGCAAAGGCAGGCAGGAGCGGCAGCAGTGAGTGGGGCGACCAATCCCTGTGGAGGGCTGAGCGGTCTACCATGCTCTTATCACCAGAAGGCTGGACAACAGGAACACCCTTTTCAGTGGAATATCTCAGCAACTCTTCAAAAGACTACAACCCATCCTCAGAGCTACAGACAGAGTCTTCCTTAACCTTCCACGCAGGACTTGCATTAAGCTACACCTCTTGAAGCTTCACTGGCAGCCAATACACCATCATGGTCAGTTCAAACTCCTCACCCACACATTCAAGGCACTGCACAATGCATGCCTAGATTACCTAAACAAAATCGTATCTCCTACCAACAAACAGCCAGAGACACCCACTCAGCTTGACTTCTACTCGCAAACATCCTATATATACACAGAAACAAAGCATGTGTTGAGCCTTCTCATATGTCAATTCTAAAGTGTGACACAATCTCCCACTACACACCAGAGTCTCCTCTCTATATGGTTCTGCATGAAGATGGAGCTTTGGCTCTTTGAGTACCCCCCAGCCTCAAGAAGAGACTCACACACCTGTTTAAGTGACAAGATACCCTAACACTTGATAGCAGGGTCTACAAATACATATGCCTTGACGTAACACCTCTCACCCATGCTTTCCTCCCAGTCTCTTTTCTCGCTGCTGTGTCTGTTAGGGAAATTGTTGTCCCTTTTATTTTTTTTACTATGATGTGCTTCAGTTATAGGGCTTGCTGATCCCCATGAAACTTCTCCCTTATTTTTCCAGACCTCAATCTACCATTCAATTCCAGCCTGATGGCAGGCCAGGAATGGTAGGTGCTTTGTGATTGCCACCTCTGACTCAGCCACCATTTTGATTTGTCTTTGCTGCATTTAGTCAATGGACAGTTTGCTGCTTCAGTGAAGTGGACTCCAACCCTGCTCTAGCACCGCAGTCATCCCACATTAGCCCAAGCATTGACCCTAGGAGAATTTTGCAGCCTTGGTGTTTCACTTGCACTTTCTCCTCTGGGTCTGGTCGCCCATCTTGACTCCACCCAGGTGCTCCTTCCAACAGCTGCTTGGTTGTAGTATTAACATATGTCTTCTTGGATTCATTCTTGAGAGCTGTGGTGCTGGTGTGGTTCCGGAGGTTGGCACAGCTACTCAACGCCAATCCCTCCAAGAAGTCTCTAGCATCTTGTTGTTCTCTGCTATTTTAGCTATTCTTTCGAAGCAGGCTTCCAAGTGGCCTTCAGACCTTATGTGAATTACCCTGCAAGCCCCAGAGCATCCTTAAAGGTTCAAATATTTCACACTGAGGAATGTCCTCTACCTTCTCTGCAATGTGGTCTAATGATGTACTGGTGTCTAAATGGTCTCCCTCTACCAGACCCTGATAGTCTTAGCCCTTCCAAGTCTCCAGGGGCCCCTAACCTCCAGAGGTCATTCCAATCCGAATCATACAGTGTGCCCATACTCCAGGAAAATCTCTTTCTCAGCTGCCTACAAGGAAGCTACGTAGCTGCAGCGGGCATTTTGGGTGGTGTTTCGCGCTACGGTTTGCATGTCATTGACCAGCATCAAGCAAATCAAGGGCATCTGCTACTTTATTGCTGGCCTGGTGAGGCCAACAGTTGTAGGCTTGCATGTGGACAGTGGCCCTGACACTCGGCTGGTCTGGGCCTGGGCAGGAAAACGTCTCCCATTGTCGGCTACTGGCCATGCCCACGCCAAGCATAAGTCTTTCAATGTTAGGGGGCATCGGGAAACTCATGTTTTTAGTGGCTAAAGGAACCTTAAGTTTTGCAAGTCTAGAGAGCTGTCTAACTATTTCCAGTTCACCTGTGACTCTGTTATAGAAAGTGCCCTAGGTGGCACTCCAGACGTGTAAATCAACTTTTTGAACCCCAATGGCAATTTCATAATACAGAAGGGGTTGCACGACACCTTCTGCTATACAGATTGTGCTGGCACTTTATGTGTTCTGACACAATTTCAAGGATGAAGTCCATCATTTGTATTGGGTCTGGCTCATAGCACATAAGAAAATCATTTGCCAAATCACCCGTGCTACATTATATAAACAGGAGCAGTGGCAATGAGGATTTCAGAAAAATTATTTATTGTAGACCACACAAATGTGCCACCCATTCAATGCAATCTCGAGGGCTTAATTTGGGAGACAGACCTCTGAAATGCAGGCCGGTGGCTTCAATAGCTCCTCGTTTCAGTAATGTGCTGTTACAAGTTCACACTTGCACTGGGAGCAGGGCATTTACTGTGATATGGCCAAAGCCTTACTCCGCTTCCATCATAAACACTTAAGGGTGTACCCCTCAAATGTTCTGAGTCTAACAACAAAGTACAGCTTGCAAACCAACACATGAAATGCATGGAAAATAACAGAGCATGCAGTGGTCAAAAATATGTATCTGCATATTATGCAAAAAATATGTAAGTGATGTTTTAAACAAAACATAATGTGTATACAAAAACATACAGTGTACTTGCAAATCAATGTGTTTTTCATGGTAACCATACAATTGTGCATTCTTAAAACAGCAGGTTACTCCCAAGAAACAGTCCATCAATTATGCAAATCAGCAATACACGATTTCAGACCAATGGGTTGTTCATTAACCCAATATCCTGCTCATACAAACCAGCACATTACTTGAGTGAACCAGCATTTGATATATCCGAACCAAGAAATAATAGCTGCCTACTAGTACATTATGAATGTAGAACAACATATAATCAAACCAGTATATTATAAGAGTGAGCCAGTACAGTATGTGTTAAACTTGACATTTTAGACATGGAATTCCCCCGAAGCTTTTGCCTTCACTCCATGTTTTTTCTGAATTAATTTGTTTTGAAATTAGGACTCTGTGAACTTTACCTCTGCTAACCAGTGGTAAAGTGCTTGTGCTCTCTTAAATATGGCAAAATTGGCATACATCTGATCAGCACATTTAATTTACTTATAAGACCATAATATTCGGAGCTACACGTACCTAGGCTCTGTAAATTAAATAGAAGTGGTGGGCTGCAGCACTCATTATGACACCCACTAAAGTAGTCTCTTACAACATGTCTCTGGTCGGTTACTGCAGCCTTTTTTATTAGAATTTCACTTTGAGCTAGCAAAATAAACTTTTTGCGGGAAACGGCCGTTACAACGAAGCCGTTTCCACGAAATCGTTAACCACGCATGCAGTACAACGCATGCGTGGTTACCACGAAAGCCTTTACCACGCATACCTTTACTACGAGGTTTGTAGTAAAGGTATATGTGGTAAAGGAAAAAAGTAAAAAAAAGGGGAGCTTGGGGGGTCTCCCCCCCCCAAAAAAAAACTCACCTGAAGTCACGTCGTTTAAGAGAAATCGGAAAAAACCTTCCGTTTTCTCTTAACGACGTATGACGTCACCACGCCACCAATCGAGGAAAATGTTATGAGTGGTAAACGAATTCCGTTGTAACGCATGCGTGGTAAAGGCATGCGTTGCAACGGAATTCGTTGTAACGTCATACATTCACTTTTTGCTAGACCTAAAGCTTCCTTTTGAACACTTATAAGTCCCCGTAAGGAAGATCCAATAGGCTCATAGGGCATGGGCATTGCATGGGCATGGTATTTAAAAAAGAGGACATGTGGATTTATGTTTTACATGTGCATGGAGGAAATGACTTCAAAAGTCGTTTTTATGTCTCGCAGACCTAGCACTGGAGCGCGCATCCGCTCCTCGCTCTGCGAGACTTATTGTGATGAATACAGTTTTAGAAGGAGACTTGAAGCCCCGCCCATGATTCCTATTGGCTTGCATCTTAGGGCATGGTAAACAAAGGCTTCTCATTGACGTTGGGATAGCAGTCTTGTTAGGTTGTTCAACCGTTGTAATCGCCGTCGTTTGTCATGCATTTTGCCGTTGGGTCGGGTTCTGCTGTCATCGTCTCGGTCGTTGGGTCCGGAATAGAGCCAAGTTGTTGTGAGGTTAGTCGGGATCTCTTCCACTCATGCCCCGGTATATTTCCGTCCGTCATGGGGATGGCCTACTGCTCGCCGAAGAACCATTGCTGGTTCTTAACAAATGTTAACTTAATTGATTGTTTTATTCATTTTCAGTGCGTTCACACCACTAGTTTAACCTGGCGCACAGTTCATGGGCCACACGCATACTTTTATGTACACAACGACGCGCTTGTTGTTCATTTACTGATTCCCGTAGCCGCACTCGAGCTTTAGCTGTAAACATCATAAGCTAAAGTGCAGTTGACGTGGTTAGTTAAAAAGTGAAGAAATAGAAAAAATATGTTTCTCTATTTCTTTACTTTTTAAGCCATTTCGGCCCGCGCGCTTTAGCTTACGATGTTTACAGCTAAAGCACGAGTGCGGCTACGAATCAGTAAATGAACAACAAGCACCTTCAGCCAGTCCCATTTTTTAAAAATCAACAATAATGCGCATGATGGGATTTTTCAAACATCTTATTTTAAAATAAAAACAAATATCCCAGAATGCAGGTACCTCACATAATTCGTGCCACTTGGTAGCCATGCAATGGACCGGTGTCAATTGGAATGGCAGTAAAAAGTCAGTGCTCACTTTTAAGTGAAAGAATTAAAGATGCTAGCACCTGCATTTACAGTTACTCTATTATAATTATGGGCCTACAAATCCCAGCATGCTTAGTGCTGATGGCAAAAACAAAATGATGAAAAACACACTTATAGATGTATATTCCTACTATATTTCTACTTCAAAGATGTTTGCAACCATATTTTGTGGTATTCAACATTGTCGCGCTCGGCAGCTTAGTAGCGTGTTACTTGTGCTATGTGTAGGTTGAATGCAAGCTTGCGATGTGTCCTTTGAATTTGAAATGAATTCAGCATGCAATACAAGAAGATCTCTTGACAAAAAGGATTTTTTGTGCTGTCCCTAACTATGGAAGCAAAAAACATTTAAGTTGTGTTCTGATATGGTTGTTCCTCTATTGCGATTTATGCCTTTCACAAGCACCTAGAAGCAATGCGGTGTGCGCTACACAAACATACAACAAACAAAAAAATGCATTGAAATCGAGCATGAAACAAAAGTAAGCAAGATAGATTTTAGCATATACAGATTGGAATGGTTTATTAACATAACAGGTTGTATTTCGAGAACCGCGCATTTTGGGATAAATCATCTATACGCCTCTATGTTTTAATACATCATGCCCTGGGGACTAGGAGAGAGAAAGGCTGTAACCCTTGGCTAATATTTGCACTAGCGCAGTCACAAAAGAGACTGCTTGACAGCCCAGCCCCTGAGGCAGCTCCTCCCCGTCATCAGTCGTACACAAGTATTTGCAATGCCATAGGTCTTGCATTGATGCGAGTTTGAGCTATTGGCATTGTAAATGACAATGCCTTTTATTTAGGTTTTGGTTTTTAAAACATAAATAAAATGCATTGTCATTTACAATGCCAATAGCATAACTCACGTAAATGCGAGACCTATTGCATTGCAAATGCTTGTTTTCACTGCTGTAAGGTTTACCCCATAGACTAACACTGGATTTCCATTTTGTACTTAATAGTTTGGGACCTGTTAGAGAAATGCTGTTTGCAGTCGAATGAATTGTGATTTAAAATCCTCTTTAAGTCGCACTTTAAGTTACTATTCTAAAAAGGCCACTTTCAGAAAGTTGGCATTATTCTGCCTACACCAAGTGTGCCTTTTTGCCACTGTCCAGTGTTACATAACTGTGAATGGCTCTCCACAGGTTTTTTGTATATTCCTTTCAGACATGGAAACAAAAGGGCCTTGAGTGTGGGGCAGGAAGCTTCCTAACTTCTAAGGGCTGGTTGCCCTGCCACTAACAAACACAACTCACACCCAGGCCTGGCTTCCTTTTGTTATCCTAGATAGTTTGGAGCCAAATCCAGTAAAGATTGGGGAAGGTTACATAGAGGACAAAAGGGCATGGGTGTGTGTATAGGTGAGAGTTCTTCTGACACGATGGCTGCGGAGGAGTTATGTTCTTGCCCTGATAACACTTCAAAAGGTAGGTCCTAGCAGACAGAGGGCAACTGACCAGAACCAGTTTTAGAGTTAGACCAAACTGTGTCCCCCACCCAGAGGTTGGTACTGGGTATAAAAGTGACACCTTCATAGCTCCTGTCCTCAGAACAACACTGCTGACTATTCAATGGAAGGTCTGCCCTGCTATCTGAGAAAGATTGGATCCTGCTTGTCTTGAACTCAGGATCCTCAGAAGTGACTCCAAGTGTCAGTTGGCTAACCTCCTGTTTGAGCTACAGCGACACAGTAAGCTTCAAGGGGCCACTTAGCCAGTGACCAGCTGACCAGCACCAACAGTTCCAGTGGCTCTTCGGGCTACACCAGTGACCACTCAAGATGCCCAACCTGCTCCTTGTGCAGACAACAACCTCCTCACAGTCTCTGCCAATGCGAACAACAGCTTCTCACACAGACTTGAGAACTTTCTTCCACTTCAATGCGACCAGATACCAGTGAGTGGCATTTTGTGCTTTTTCACCCAGAAATTAAAAAAATCATAACTTTATTCTACTGATTGGAGTTTTGGTGTTTTGATGTTATTTTATTCATTGAATTTTATTAATTTTTTTTCAAAATGGCTTGGCATTTTCTCATATTTTCTCATATTGTGTTTTTTACTTTCTCACTGTTTTAGTACTGCATTTATATTTAACCCATCGCCCCTAAGTTGAGCCTATTTTTGTGCCAAGCTACCAGAGACTTAAGCACCGGTTTATTTAGCGATTTGTTTATTATTTGCGTTACCTTGTCACGCATCCTGCGTCTCTTTTCCATCTCTCCTCCATCGAACTCGGGCCGTAGCAGCAATCAGGAAGCACACCCAAGCTCCTCTGACCAATCACAATGCTGCAATGCAGCGTCATGATTGGTAAGCACCCAGGCTCCCCTGACCAATCATAACTATTCAATGCAGCGGTGTGATTGGTCAGAGCAACATGGTTCATGCTCAGATGGAGACTGGGGGCCTGGGCATGTTCTCCATGCAGGCTTTGATGCAGCCCGCGTGGAGAACTTGCAAACATTGAAGGTGTGCATGACTGTAGGGCCAGCCCCAGAGGACCTGTCAAGCATTCATGCACGTTTGGAGTGGGCAAACCACTCCTCCTCTGCAGTGAGAGCAGAGCAGCCCGCCCGCCCACCTGCAAAGCAGCTGGAAACTATAAAACGATAGTAACAACAAGTTATTATAATTTTATTGTTCCTTTCGTCACACTGCTTAAAAGAAGTGAGGCGACGTTCCTCTGCCTTTGTGGTGGAGCCGCCACTGATTGTTCCTTTCATGTAAGCCAGTATATGGGGAACATAAACCAATATGTCATGTTATGTTATGTTGTGTAATATTATGTCATGTTATGTTTTGTTATGCAGATTTGCAGAACTCACTATCACCGAGGAGACTTTCCTTGCGCTGTTGGGTTTAAAAGTCACACACCCTGGATGCTTTTTCATGTAATCCAGTGTGCTGTATTGATGTTCCAATAGTTTACCTTTCCATTAACCAACATATTGAATCTTCAAACCAATGTTACTATGTAACAACCCACACAGTGCATGCAAACCAATACAATTCATGTAAACCAGTGCAGTATGCACAAAGACACATGCAATATGCTTCATAACATGCTTCATATTTAAACATATCTAGTTGCTACTTGAACCACTGTGGGTGATGTAAACTAATACGTGTGACGTACAAGTTAAATACATTTGGACCTGTTTGAAACCTCATTGTATACTTAGGGTCTGATTTGGAATTTTGCCAGAAGGGTAACTCCACCACAAAGCACCTGCTACCCTACAAGGCAGATGGAGGCGGATGTGAAAGAGTTACCTGTCCACCAAACTCTAAAGGCCATTCATTTTCTCTGCTATCTTTGTTGTCCCTTGGCGCAAGATGGTCTATGGAGAGCACTTTATTGTAGATCTGGCTTGATCCCCAGCTGTGTTCAGTTCCATTGTTTACCTTTTCTTTAACCAACGTATTGATTTCTTAAACCACTGTATTGCAATACATATAGTGCATGGAAACCAATAAGACTTGTATGGACTAGTTCTGTACGTACAAAGACACACCCAAGGTGTTTCACATTTAAACCAATGTAGTTCCTATGTGAATCGCTATGATGGACAGTGACACATACATGATGTCTTGGCATTTTTGCTTGTTTGCCACCCCAAAGTCTATGTATTTTGCCCAAAAAATACTGGTGCGTGCTTATACATTTCAAGCTTCCCTCATCACATAAGTTTAGGAAAGTTAAAGTCACTCTTCATTACTTTCCTTCTATACAGGCAGTAATCATGTTTCATTTAAATTTGAAGAAAAGCACATGCAATGTAACCCAAGCAGTGCATCTTTGTATCATCCAGAATCTCTACCATGATCCTACAGTAGTGTTTGGTACCTAAAGGAAATGCTGTACCATCTGTCCGAGACCATTGTAGGAAAATCCAGCTCATCCCATATCTCTGCCATTTCTAGAAGCATCAACCAAGGCCATCATTTCTTTAGCCCTGGACTTTAATTTAGCAAATGAAATTAGACACCTATTTACAGAGAGTTAAAACTACAGTGTTCAGCATTCTGTTGCTTCACAGCTAGCGTCATGCTATATAAGTGCAAATAGATACATGCATAAATACAAGGGGCATAATTTTGAGTGCTTTGCATCATGATTGCACCAGGCAATTTGGTACATGCGTGAAGCAAACATCTGCATCAAAATTTTTACAACACGCAAAACCACTTTGCATGGCTTTGAATGGCTTCAAAATCTGGAGTAAGGCAACGCAGGGTAAATGACTGCATTGCCATATTCTGCGCAAGGGAGGCCTTCCATGGGCATTGTGCTGGGTGTTCCCAAGTAACTCCCATAGTTTTTGACACATTCCCAGATTTACAAGGACTTGTAAACCTTGGATTTCGCTAAATCTTACGTCTCAGCAAGAGAGGCACAACAAGGAGAAATGTGTTTATTTTTCCCCGTTTTTTCCTCTTTCTTTGTGTGCTGCAGAGGAAAAAGCCTCTCAGGATATTTTGTGTGCTGGAACATAATCCATCCTTCACAGAAAACCCTGCCTAAAACACAGGCACCCATGGTGCAAGGGTGCCTGTGTTGGTGCTAGGCTGCCAAAAAGGCGCGAGAGGAAGGAGAACGTACAGGAATGCACCTTATTGGATAAATGCGGTTTATTCCTGCCCTTTCCCTGTGATGCAATGCAGCAACATGACTTGCTGTTGTGCCCTCAGCCATCGATGCCGTAAATATGGACCAGGGTTTACATTTTGTCCCAATTTTAGCACATGAACTGCCTTCTAATTTCTGCTGAGGGGTAAGGGAAGAAGAAGAAGGGTTCTTGCTGCTGCCTTCACGCCTTTAAGAGCAGGGGGTGGGGGGTTGGGGGTGGAAAGGCCAGTGTCAGAGGAACAATCGGGCTAGGCTGGGGCCTCAGCTACCACCCTTGACTGCCCATTATAGTGTTCTTATGGTTTAGGTTGTTAAATAAAGCTTCACTTTTCATTTGCCTTTACAGAGATCAGCTTGGATGGAATAACTAAAACACAGGCTCACCCTTCCCCCACTCTCTAGCCCCCACATAGAGCACTGCCACCATCTGAAAATCGTATTTTTCTTAAGTGTAATGAACGTCAAGAGATGCTCCTTTCTAGCTCCAGACTGTAATGTTTTTCTTCCAGTCTCACAGTTTGCCCTGTACAAGTTTCTTGTCTCCGATTAATTTAATGCTAACAATGGAATGTGTAATTGAACTTTTCTTGTGGCTCTTGGCTCTGAGCCAGGCGCAATATCACTTTTTTCCAGAGTAAAGACAAGACAAGATGAATGAACTACAAAGGCACTTTTCTTATGCAAATGAATTCTATCAGAAATTGCTTGTTCATATAAAAAAGGAAACACGATGTGAAAGTAAAGGAATAAAATGTAACTAATGTTTGAGTAGAACTCGGAACGGGGCACATGGTTTTATGCTCAGAGCGTTATACTCAAGAAGGAAATCCAGGACACAGGAATGGCAGATAATTATTCTGAATTGAGCAATGTCAGGAAAAGTCTAATTTCTGTGGACTGTGCCCGAAAGCCCAAAAATATATGTTGCAATGTGTCACAGCTGGGAAACAGCCATTCCACACATGCCATTACAATGCCTGCATTACAACGCATGCTCCATTACAATGCGTAGACTTTACTACGCATTTTTTACTACGTATATGCTTTTAACGCACATGCCTTTACAACAAACAAAGGGGTATATTCACAAGAACGTGTGATAACTTACGCAAGAGTAGTGTAACTCATCTTTCGACATCGCAGCCTATCGCGGGAAAACAACTCTGTGACAACGTGGAATTCAGAACACGGCGGTAGCATGCGATACTCTACCGAAACCGTGGACAAATTCCGCGATACAACCACGTCGATGGAGACAAAAACACAAACCACAACACCAAAAAATCTGCGATGGGCCAATGCGCGATGAGGAAATCAGCGATAAGCAGCGCCAGGTCTGCAACACACACCTGGCAGGCGGGAAAAATACCATAAAAGTAGAAAAAACACCTAAATACAAATTGGCCAACACCCAAGCACCATGGAGGCCGCCAGAGCAGGCGCAGAAGATGAGCGCAACCCCACAAGAACCCCGGACGACCAGCCCGGAACCTCGGTGACAGGCTAGGGCAAGGACAAGAAGAAGAGGAAGACAAAGTTCAGTCAGCAGGCGAACAGGAACATAGTCACGGAGGTGATGGAACACCATCAACAACTATTCGTCACCTCCAACGTGTCATTGGGCACCAAAAATAGAATCTGGCGGAACATCGTGGACAAGGTGAGTGCCGTCGGTAAGCACAAGAGGACAATGGATGAGGTCAAGAGGCGATGGAATGACATTAAGTGGAGGACCAAGGAGAAACTCTCCGCCAACCATAAGGCAGCAACGCAGACTGGAGGTGGGGACCCAGCGCCACAGCTCAAGCTGGATGACATGGTGGAGCTGGTGTCAACAGTCATCAGTATGGAGACAGTGGCCGGAGTTGGGGAACGGACACTGCTCGTCAGGACACAACACAACCGCAACAGGGTGAGTGACCACCAGCTACTGGGGGGATAGGTGGAGATGGGCACAATGGCACACATGCACAATCAAGCAGAGCACAGTGCACACCCACAATGACTCTAGGTCCTAGCCCAGATCTACAGACTGTTACAATGTACAATGCCATGCTGTCTGAATGTCAACATGTACCATGCGGCTACATACATGTGGACACATTTTAATACACCATCTCCCCTTAACATCGCAGGGGCACCATCAACACCTCCTGCAGAGCAGTCCCAGCCACTCTTCACTGATGACGAGGAGGACAACACCAGCATCAACACCCAAACCATCCAAGACATCATTGACCTCATTCGCCACTCACCTCCAGGATCATGGCAGCCCAGCTACATTGCACCCAGCAGTAGGCACCCACAGCCCTGGCACTCCCCCAAGACCCCCAGGAACAACACATGGCCTTCCAATGGCGTGTGCTGGAGTGCCAGAAAAAGATCACAGAGCAGGTGTGGTTGGGCTTTGGCATCATGGCAACCAAACTTGACCCCATCCTTGGGAGTGTAGGCCCGCTCCATGGTCTCCAATGAGCCCTGACTGACATCGATGGAGTCATGACTTAGAGGGAAGAACACATGTCCACTCAGAGTGGCTCCAGCGATACCAGCCATGCGAAGGTTCATGGAGGACATGGTGCGGATGGAGGCGGAAAGGATGGCAGCCACCGCTGCTCATCAGCAGAATGTAGCTGGGATCTTCCATGCCCTGCAGATCCTCATCATGGCATTGCTGCCACAAGGCGTGGTGATGATGAATTCTGCTGCCCCCACACCATCCATCATCTATGCCTCCTGGTGTGTCTCTGCCTCCCAGTGCAGCAGGCCTAACCACTCCGGCACCTGATGTGTCAGTGGCACACAGTGCGGCTGACAATCAACCTCCGGCTCCTGACGTGTCAGTGGCACACAGTGTGGCCGACAATCCACCTCCGGCCCCTGAAGTGTCAGTGGCACACAGTGTGGCTGACAATCCACCTCCGGCCCCTGAAGTGTCAGTATCACACAGTACCGCAGCCGGTACAGCAACACCCACAGGTGGGGCAGAGCACACATCCGGGGGTGAGGACATGGATGTGCCTGTGATCAGAAGGACTGATTAGCATTCATTTCCGCCACCTGGCCTGTTCCTGCTTGGTCCCGCACATGGCCTCCTGACCTTCCACTGACCCCCGATTCACTCAGATGCACTCACCTTGGACAACAACATGGGCTGCCACATCCTGTTTCATTACCAATGACACGGGGACCAGACTGCGGGCGGCACCCCTCCTCTTCCGCAGTACTTGTCATCCCCGGATGGACTCTGGCAGGCCCTCCAAGGACCCATATTGTGTAGTATGTTCGGCATTGTCCTGTACCGCTCCAGCTGCAGAACTGCACTGGATGTGCAATAAACATCCATTGATGCACTGATGTGTCATGTCTTTCATCATTCATGTATGTATGTGTGGATGAATGTAGGGACAGTGATTTCCAGTGTGGCAATGATGCTCATCTTGTGGGATGCCAGTCAGATGTTGCTACATAGCAATTTGTGTCACGGGTCCCATGGACACCACTTCAGGGACACTCATCAGCCGCTTTCTTGTCCACACATGAACTGAACCACGCCCAGTGTCCATGAGTAATTTTTTGCAAGCCCTACGCTGTTCCGGAGTATGGCAGGCCAGACTACTCCGCTGACGCACCCATGGTGGCCTCATTGCTACCTGTCGCAGGTGTACTCGCTGGTGGTGTGCAGGTCACTGGTCTAGTTGTCAGCATGTCACAGTCACTCCCTGAGGGCAGGTTTGCACGCACACCACACCCATCCGCACAGGCTTCACAGGCCATGTGACCCCGCAAATATAAGGGGCCGACGACATCATATACCCCTCTCCCGGTGGTGACTGGATGACAAACTCAAGGCCTTGAGGCCGGCATGGGCCTACGACACGTACTGGTGTTGAACAGGGTTTGTGGCACACACTGCATTGCGACCGGCACAGGCACCCCGCCACGGGATGCTGACTTTAGGTGCACTGAGTCATTGTCACCTTAAGCTGCTGAGCGGGTGTGCAGCCTGCGATGATGCCCCGTCCCAGCGGTCCGGACTGCTCAGGATTTGTGTGCCTTGCCGGACCTCAGTGTAGGCCGAGCCAGCGGGCTGTGCGGGCCTACCCCCACATGGCCTCGATTATGGCATCACAGAGTTAGTGGCACCCATTTGGTTGAGCGGCTGTGCAGGCTGCGATATTGCCGGGTGCTCTGGTATGTCCTATGCCATGGTGTAACCCAGCACCCGACATGAGACCTTTTGGCCTGCGCAGCGTGGCTCCATGGTGTGGAGGGTGCCATGTCCGCGAGCCCCGGGCTTGTGGCTTGCCGCGGCACATGGTGGGACAGTGAGGCCTGGGTGTGCATGGGCGGGCATGCTCCGATGGGTGGCGCGGAGGGGCTGGGATGCCTCTGCCTGGGTGTGCATGGGCAGGCGGGCGATGTTGTCTTGTGCAAGTGTGTGTTCTGTGCCTGTCATGTATCTGGACTCTGTTTCAGATGACGGCCCTGACTCTGATGTGTGACCTGGTGTACTGCTATACCTACCGGCAAGTGGTTGGAGACACACCGGTGGCAGCAGGTGAGCAGTGTGGCCTGGGTGCGCAGGGGCCGCATTCTCTCTCTCTCTCCCCCTCTCTTCTTCTCTGTCTCTCTCGCCCCCTCTCTTCTTCTCTGTCTCTCTCTTCTTCTCTCTCTCTCCCCCTCAATTGTCTCTCTCTCTCTCTCTCTCTCTCTCTCTCTCTCCCCCCTCTCTTCTTCTCTCTCTCTCCTTCGCTCTCTCTCTGTCCTTTGATATGTGCAGGACACACCTTCTCCTCATGTTTTTGTCTTGCAGGCTATGACCTACGGATTGTCCTGTGGGGAGCCGCCATGTGTCTTCATTTCATTTCTGTGTTAATTTCAATACATTTTCGTTGTTTGCTTCGAATGTGAATGTGTGATGCTTATTTCTGTGATGACACATGCATGTCACCAGTTATGATTGTGCGACATCAGGCGGATTATTTCGTACATGTTTAGGTGTAGCTGATGTGGCATGTCTTTGGTCGGGGGGTGCCAGGGAGGGGTGGTCCTGCGGGTGGCATCGGTGGGTGTTGTAAATGTAAATGTGGGTGTACTTGTAAAGCGCACTGCGACTCCATGGAGTATCCTGGCGCTGAAGACCGCTGGGGAACCCGTCCTGGCTTTCCCTGTGAGATGGTCCCTTTCTGGGTATCTCCAAGGTGAAACCAGGCATCCCCGGCGTCTGTGGGGGGCCGTTGTAGAGATGAGGCAAGCTTAATGCCCAGAGTTGCCGAGTGTGTTCCCTGGTTAGAGTAGGCACCGAGGCGAGAATTATCGAGTCCGTTTTGACCCTGGTCCACAACCCTGCCGCGTCGGGAATTGAACCCTGGTCCCGGGCCGTTCTCTGCTTACGGGTCTGCCGCCTCTAACCAGTGAGCCACACCACTCCACCTGTTGTGGAGGTTGTTGTGGGCTGTTGTGGCCCTCTTGGGTGTCCGTGCTGCAAGTTTAGTAGCTCCATGGCATCTGCTTGCCTTCAGGTGCGGCTGTGGGCTGTGCTACCTTTTGTGGTGCAGGCTGTGGTCCGACTTTACATCAGGTCAGTGCAGGTGTTAAATTCATGCTGCTAGCGCGCCTTATCTCGTGTTTTGTGTTCTTATTGCCGATCTAACTGGTCGTTGTGAATGTTGAGGTGTCATGTTGTCGCGGCTTTTTGCACAGAAACGCCTTCTCTGCATCTCATTAGCGATAGTTGCGGGGGTCCTTTGTGGCGATGTTTTTTGCTGCTGCTATCGCGGGAAAACTGGTGCTGTGGGCTGTTAGCACCAGCTTGTGAATGCGGAGGTAAATTTATCACGAGTTTGGCTGTGATAAAGTGCTATTAATTCTGCGATAGCTTGTGATTATGCCCCTTAGTTGGAAAGGTATGTATGGTAAAGGTATGTGTGAAGACGTAAGGGCATATGCATGGAAATAGCCACTTTACTAGGCAATCTATGGGGCTAATACCGATGGACAGCAATCGGAACTGTATGACCTCTTGTCGTCGGTTCCAGACCTGCAAATAGGATGAATCCTATATTTAACAATGGGAGCATGCATTCGGAACGTTAAGTGCAGAGGTGCAGAGGTGAAGTTCATCCCTGCATCCCGTGGCAGGCACCCCAAGGGTGCAGGGATCAACAGCCCTAGGACTCCATTATGCAGCCTCAAACCCTTAGGGGCCCTGCTGGGGGCCCCCAAAGACAGTTTCCCACTCATTTCTGTGTCGGAAAGGTTGGCACAAAAAGGCAGTGGGAGACTGCCATTGTACTCCCTTGGCCGGAAAGAGCCGGCTGGGGGAGTACTGAAGGGTTTCCGGTTAGAAGCCATCCGGAAAACCAAGTCTGATTCCTTTCCGACCGAGCCCATCAGAATGGCTTGGTCAGAAAGGAATCCGAACGGGCAGGACGGATGCAGTTAGGAAATGGCATATTTGTTGAGATAACATGGGTGGTAAAGGTTTGCGTTGTAATGGAATACGCATTGTAACGCATGTGCGGTAAAGGCATGAGTTACCACAGAAAGCAATGTAATGTCATACATCAGTCACAGCTAGACAAGTTGATAACAGCTCTCTAATCACCTTGAAACTACCTATTTAGTACACTCCTGAAACAATAATGAACAAATAGAGTAATTAATTGTTTTAAATCCCCATTTACTGTAAGAATGAATAGATAGGATGCAAATTCAGCCAGAGGTTGAAAGTTCCAAGACTGAGGAAATCAGAAATAGAGATGAGTATTCGAGCCACAGATGTGCCTTTATGACTGTTATGTCCCCAGTAAACAAGAGGTCTAGTTATCATTGTGTGCTTTAATTCCACTATGCAGATAACTCTTTAAAACTGTACTGTTTACATTTTGCGCTTTATGATTTGGTGCTATTCGTTTATATATTCACATATTCAATATAGTCCATTGTCTTGCTTGGGCCCACATTTTTTAATATGTATTTTAACAAATAGGACTGAAAGAATTCACAAGAGTTTATCACACATTGCATTAGTTATCACCAGGACACAGTCACACTGATTCCCTGCAGAACAGTGCAAATAGAATCCCTTTCCTCTCTAAGGCAAGTAGGCCCACATGCTTGGGTCTAGAGACACCGGCTAGTCACCCAGTTAAGCTCTCACAGACTTGGTCTTGTGGCTGAGAGCAGCCCACCCTCATCAAACATTTATGAAATGATGGCCTCGCTAAAGGCAAATATTTTAATTGTTAAGTGGCATCAGCAGAGGCTTCGGGCCGATTGTGGTGACGGTGAAACATTCAAACAATGGCAGTAAGACCGCCACCAACAGACTGTTTTCCGCCATCCATATTATAATTGTGGGCGGAAGGATGGGGTTCAGAAAGACCAACTGCCACGCAACCAATGGGCTCCTTGAGCCCGCTGGTGCAGTGGAGAGCCTCATAATCCCTACAATGGTGGTGGTGGGATTACGATGTACCTTTCCACCCGCCTGTTCTTGGCGGTTAACACGCCATGATCAGGCAGCAGGAAAATACTTTGGGGCCTGTAGCAGGCGCCCCTTCTTTCCTGGCATTAAGCTGTAGGCCCTGGGGGGCACCCATGGTGCCTCCCTACATATCCCTGCACTACGTGGCAGGCACCATGAGGTGTACAGTGTCCCTTTTTTTTGCAGCCAGCAACACCCGCCACAATGCAAAATATAAGCATTGCGACTGCCGTGGTGGCTGTCGCATCATAACGACTACGACTAGACGGGTGGTCCCGTCTGCGATAGGGTGGCGGGCAGACAAAAGTCTGCCACCATCGTAATCAGGCCCTTAGTCCCAGGTTCCGAGTTCGCTAGAGTCAAGGAACTATTTCCCATAACTGATAAATAACAATGCCGCAGGGTTTGTTATTTATCAGATGCAATAAATAATACCTATCACAGAATTTTGAGTAATAACGCCGAAATTTGTATGGTACGTTAAAAAATATATACTTTTACCCTGTTAAATTTTGAAAGGTCTTACCTGCCAGAATTTGAGGGATGAGATACTGAATTTACCCAGTGATTACCGGGTGCATTAAATAACCCCCAACTTGTAATTCCGACTCCTGCGCATACAGAAATTTGCACGTAGGTTCCAAAACACCAACCCACTCATAATATACTTTCAACCTGTTTTTATATTATTTAAGAATCATCTATTTTAATAATACGGATTGATTTTTATCACATTGTATAGTGTTAGGTTTTCACTAACCAATCACAATAAAGATATTTCAGTATAATAAAAACAACCACAAAAAAGCACTAATAATCAGTGCCATAGGCTTTCAGAATTAGTCTTTGGGGGCCAATTGTGAGCCCCCATTCACCCAGAGGCACCTGAGGGGGCCTGTGGGGGTACCCTAGGGACCCCCTTCCCAACCATGCACAATGTGGTAGGCCCCATGGGGTTCCCGCCACAGGTTGCAAGGTTTTCCCCAACCACCCCTTTTTTTCAATGGGAGCATGTGTTCGCGTTCTGAACACAGGCTCTCATTGAAGTCAATGCGAGTCCAACCAAACGATGTTGGGAGGGATCTTAATCGGTCGTACGGACTCACAGCCCCTGATTTATTCAGAAACTAGTCCAGAACTGATTCGTTCAGGACAGTTTCCGAACGACAATTGGGCCTTAAGAAAGTAACTGACAGGGGAGAGCTAGATGCTGCATTTGACTTTCCACTCCTGAAATGCCTTACATTTTCAGTATTATGATAGTGATTACTAGAGCTAAGGGCACACGCTTTTCCATCACATGTTCTTTGTATGAAAAGAGAAGTGTGCAGTATTTCATAGAACAGTTCGAACAAATTACTCCTAAATCGACTTGGCAATGCCACTTGCGAGCAGCTGCCTGGTGGGGATTGTAACAGCAAGAAATACATCAAGTCAACATTTTGGGTCCTGCTGGTGATCCTGGGGACTTTTATGTGGTGGGCATGCAGCATGATTTTCAACTTAGGTAGACCAAGCAATCAGTGTCAAAGATGTGTGTGCTGTAATGCAACCTTAGATCTATAATACTTGTGAGCTGTCACGTTTTCCCTGTTTAGTTTTTGGATCAACATCAAATGATGTAAGAATTAATTTATCATCATCATCTCTATTATCTCAAGGGATGACAGTTTAAGTCAAAGTACTACCGGCCACTTGAAACATTTTGATTTGGCTTCATGGCTTTAGATGTTGGGCAACCGCACTTGCTGGGGGGTCCCTCATGCCATCAATTGTTTCAGTTGCTGAGACCAGGGATACATAAAGGACAGCATGGTGCCATGTCTCCGAGGACAGCATTGGCTGCAGACTGCTTACTCCGTGAGAATTGAAGAACAGTTTTTATTTGTGAGATGTGACACTCTGCAGAAGCACGTTTTACTTTTGTTTTGAGTAACTGAAAGACGGCATCATGGTAGTCTAGCCATTTCTAACCCAACGTGTCTACACAAGCTAGCTGGTTAGTGTGACATAACTGATGAAAGTATGCTGTTGGTATGGCTCATACCTTTACGTTGAGGCAGCTAAGATGTATCCTGGGATGATATATTTTATATAACACTTACAGACATCATTCCATCATGTGCCATGGTGTGGAGAGTGATGCAACAAACTCTATATGTGTTAGACCTGTCAGCCCTAGGGTGGTCTTACCCCGTTTTTTTCCCGTTTCGCCTCATTTTTGCCACCATCTTTTTGTTGGACCTAGGCCTCTGGGCGCCTTACCACTGCCAAACATTGCTGAGGTGCAGGTGCTCTCTCCTAATATAATGGCTGCCACTGGCCTCTGCTACTGCGGAGTGGCCATTGTACATGCACGCAGCAGTAGTTAGGATCAGGCTGGGACATCCTGTTACTGTATCCTTGCCGTCCCGCCTTTTTGTCACATAGACAGATATGGTAGAAGCCCCTAGAACCTTCCAGCCCAGGGAGGAGTTATACATTGTCGCCTTTCAGGAGGGTCACCTGACCTAGGGGTATAAGAGAAAAGGAGGGATACCTAACTAGTTAGTTAGGGCACCACTGGACCTGGGGAAACCTCTGCCGGAGTATAGGCGATTGAGCCTAGGGGAGAACCTACACTACTGAGTCTGGCTGAGCTTAGGCCCTGCTGCACCCAAGATAGCTGAGGGACTCTGCCAGCCTGCTGACCTTGCGCAGTGAGGGGGAAACCCAGGAGACCAGCTCCAGTGTGCCGCAGGGAACCATCCTGCCTCTCGTGCCTACCAACATCCCCTCCTAGTGCAACTAAGTTCTACAACTAACCCTTGCCATCTACTGCCAGCGCTGAGAGAAGCAACGCTTGCTACATAGCATCTGGATCACCCAGGTGATGAGGAACCTGTGGGCACTGCTGCTGCTGAGAAATGCCAGGTAAAGCGCTGTGTCCCCCAAGCGCTGGATTGCCAAAATCTGTCACCTCCTGCTGGTACTGTGTCCTCCCAGCACTTCGTTTCAACAAACTGCCTCCCTGCTGCGAGCGCTGTGCCGACTAAGCGCTGCACGTCAAGACCTTGTCATCCGCTGCTAGCGCTGTACCCCCAAGGTCCTGCTTGTGCCCTAAGGAGTAAGCACTGTGCCCAAAGATGCGCTAATTGGCCAAGATCACCGCCGTGGCCAGGGAAGGAGAAAAGGAGAGGAGTGCAGGTAGTCGAGGGCTCACCGTGCTGTCCGGGGCCTGCTGCAATGCTGGCTATATTCCTGAGGAGAGCTTTGTCCGTGGAGCGTTGTGGGCCCGGGATCACCGAATGCTTCCAGATACCATTTGGCTGGACTCCCATTGACTTCAATGGGAGCCTATGTTCTGACCGAATGCATAGGCTTCCATTGAAGAAAGTGGGCACCTAGTGGCAGGCACCCCCTGGCACCTGCCACACTGTCCTTGGCTGGTACGGGGGGACCCATGGGTACCCCCATGGGCCTGATTGGGAAGGCTCTGGGTGCAGGGGGCCCCTCAAAGTCTGATTCCGACTGCTGATTCTAGTCGGAGAGCACAATTTGGAAAGGCTGTCCAAATCCAGCATCATACTCGGTCGCTCGGTATACGGCCCATTGAGATGTACGATTCTGCTCCGTTCAGCTCGGTCATTCCGAATGCTGTTGGGTTTGGAATTGGGATATTCCTAATGCCTAACTCGCATCGTACTCGGTCGGTCCGAAACCTTTCCAATTTGGTCGGAAAGACACATTCCGGATCTGATTCGGATGGCGCAAATGTCGTTAGGAGGCCTTCCAAACCGCATTGGAATCAGGCCCTTAAGCTACTTTGGAGTGGGAATATTAAATTAAGTATGTTAAGTGTTCAGTATTTTCCTTGAATTAAGTTATGTTGGAGTGGTAATAACACATTATGTATGTATGTTTAGAAATGCACTTGAGTTAAGATATATGGAGTGATAATAGTTTATTATGTATGTTTAGTGTCCTGCACCTTCTCTGACTTAAGGTAGGTTGGGGTGGGAATAGTGAATCATGAATGTTGAGTGTCCAGCACCTTCCCTGAGTTAAACTAGATTGGATTGGGAATAGCAATTTAAATGTGATTAGTGTCCAGCACCTTCCCTGACTTAAGCAACATTGGAATGGGAATAGTAAATTATTTATTTTTGATGTCCGCCAACTTCCTTGACTTAAGATATCTGGGGGAGGTTATAGTGTATTATGTTTGGTTAGTGCACAGTACCTATCCTGACTTTAAGGTATATTGGAGTGAGAATAGTAAATCATGTATGTTTAGTGCCCAGCATCTTCCCTGACTTAAGGAACATTGGAGTGGCAAGAGTAAATTAAGGGCCCCTTAGGATGACGGGCGGACTTTGTCCGCCCAGCATCCTGTCGTGAAAATGGACCACCCGCCATAAGGGCGGGAGTCCTGTGGGTGCTATTAGGATGCGCCCGCCACAGTGGCGGGCGCATCCTGCATCCCTAACATTGTGGTGGGCAGTGCTGAGTCCACCGCCTGCCACAATGTTATGGAGGCATGTTGTGCACCGCGCGGTGCCTGCCATGTTGTGCATGGAACTACAGGGGGGTACCATAGGTACCCCCCATGTGCACCCCCCCCATGACCCCCGAGTCCTTGAGGGCCCACAACAGGCCCCCCTAGAAGACTCCGGATGCCTTTCTGTGGCGGCAATGCCGCCACGGAAAGGCATTCCTAAATGCACATAGTAATATGGCTAGCGGTGTCAAACAGACACCACCACCATATTGCAGCCTTTTACGCCCGGTCGCAAGTCGACCGGGTCGGAAATGCGGCGGACGGTCTTTCTGTCCAACGCGGACCCCCCCAGCCACAATAATATGGCATGGGGGTCTTTTCTACAAGGATGACTGGTGGATTGCCCCCGTCGGCCCGGCAGTGAACACCGCCAGGCCAGCGGAGGCAATCGGCCCGCTATCCTAATGGGGCCCAGCGTGTTTATTGTCCAGCATCTTCCCTGAGTTAAGCTAGGTTGGAGTAAGAATAGTAAATTATGTATGTTTAGTGTCCAACACCTTCCCTGACTTAAACTACATTGGAGTAGTAATAGTAAATTATGTATGTGTAGTGTTTAGCATTTTTAATTAATTAAAACACACTTTTTTGATAAAATATATTTTAGTTATATGTAAATACGTTTTATTGCAAAGAAAATATTGATTTAATAAAACAGATAATACATAGAAACGTTTTTGTATTAATTGCTTGTATTTATTTTCATTCATTATTGTTTCATAAATAAAAAAAATATGGATATTTTCAATGTATAGCAAGTGCATTAAGTGCAGTTTCGAGAAACATACGTTTATTATTTTTGAAATGTAACATATTTCTAAATACTATTTATTAAATAATATTATTTTTATTAATATTATAATTTATATTTTTCAACATAAATTGTTATAGTGCATAAATAACATGAACATTTTAAAGTAGGACAGAAAATGTGATTGAAAATTTTGTATGTTTACATATATTAACGTTCTATTTTTGACATGTTTATAATGTTCATTTTTACAGTATTTTCTATATTCTTAACATATTAAATACTCATATATTGCATATATTATTATTTAATACATATTTTACAAAAATTACAATGCATTACTATGGACCCGATTACGATGTCGGGCAGATCCCCACTGACAGGCTGTCAGTGGAGTTCCGCCTGACATCGGACTCAGCAATACAACATCCAATGCAGTAGGTCAGACTGCTGCGGCCTGGGAGAAAGACCAACACCTCCGACGGGATCGGAGATATCATCAGGCCATTGGTCGAACACATAATCCCGAAATGGTGGCGGTGCCTGAGCAGTCGGGATCATAGCCTTTCACTGTCTGCCTTCCCGATTTGGAAAGGCTGTCGGAAAGTGACTTTGGTACCCCTATCAAGGCCCCATTCTCCCCTGGCCCTCTGCTATGGGACGTTTGGGGGCACCCGGGCCCCCTAAACATCAATGCTCCTGCCACTGGGATGTTTACAAACGCTCATTTTTCAATGGCAGTTTGTGCTGCAGGCTTTTTCTGCCCGCTGCACAAGCTGCCATTGAAAACCAGATGTTTCTGACCGGCCATAGGGTGGTCGCAGCCATATTACGCGTGCGGAACTGCCAACATATGGTCGGGCAACTTCATTCCGCAACAGTGTTGACGTCGGGCCCTATGTATTTATTTGTATGTATAACAATGTTTGTAATATTTAATAATATTATATATATATATATATATATTATTTAATATATAAGTGAATAATAAATAGTATTAATATTTAAACATGTATTTCCATTAAATGTTTTAAGTTATACATAGTCACACTTGCATATATACTTTTTATAGCAAATTTACAGAATTATTTTAATAAATAGTAAAAAATATTATGTATATTTTAATAACAATCACTGTATATTGTTCCATTAAAAAAAATGTTAACACTTTTTTATATTTAAATATTGTTAAACATTTTTAATACATAAATGTTTTAAATAATGTTGTTTTACATTAAGTTCAATGGGAAATAGTATTTTTTCCAGTTTAATTAGGCAGCCATTTTTGGGGGGGTCTAAGTGGATTTTCCATTCTATTGCTATTATTTGGACGGTTTTATAGAGAGAGTTGCTCGTGGTTGGAAGCTACGTCTCACCAGTTAAGGTAAGTTTATTTTAAAGGGTGCACAGACTACGGCTATCGCCCGCCCGCTTAACAAAGTACAATGGCAAAATCTCGCCATTTTCTTCACTGAAAAAATTGATAAAATAATCAGCGACATCAACAATAACCCGTGTGTAACAGCCTCACAAAACGACACGGAGTCCACACCCTGTGCGATTAACATCATTGGCCACTGGCCCCTGATTACTACTGAATCTCTGATGTCCACTCTCAAAACCATTAAATCTGGCTCCCCCCGCGACCCTATCCCCGTCAGTGTCTTGAAACAACTGGAGGTTCCCTCCTTGAATATTATTGCGGACACTTTAAATTCCTCCCTCAGCCTCTCTACAGTTCCCACAATCTGGAAGCATGCTATGGTCAGCCCACTTTTGAAGAAACCCAGAGCCGACCCTGAGATATTAGCCAACTACCAACCCATATCACTCTTACCAGTTTTCTCGAAACTCTTGGAAAAACATATTCACTCTGCTTTAACCCACTTCACTGATGACAATTCTCTCCTTCATCCGTCACAGTCTGGCTTCAGGGCAGGTTTTTCCACCGAGACTGCTCTGCTTGGGGTAACCGAGAACATCCGGAAACTCCTGGATGAGGGTCAAACGGTCGCACTCATTCTCCTTGATTTGAGTGCGGCCTTTGACACCATCTCGCACAAAAAGCTACTCACAGTGCTAAAAAATAATGGCATTTGTGGGACCGCACATGATTGGATTAGGTCCTTTCTGACAGATCGGACGTTTCAAATAACTTCCTCCCTAGCTTGCTCTGAAACGTTCAGCGCCCCCCATGGAGTACCCCAGGGCTCCATTTTGAGCCCTCTACTTTTTAACCTGTATCTCCGTCCTTTGGCAGACGTAGCGGACAAATCAGGACATATCCCTCAAGACCTATGCTGATGATTCGCATATTATTCTTTCACTGTCCAAATCCAACCCCTCTGCTCCCTCTTCTTTTAAGCAAGGTCTCCATCATATTTTCAGCTGGATGTCTAACAACCAGCTGAAGTTAAACTGTGAAAAGACGGAGGTCCTCCTCCTGGGAAAAAACCAAGACCTATGGAACTCCACACATTGGCCTTCTGGCTTGGGAAAACTCCCCCAACCAGCCCCCCATGTACGCAACTTGGGGGTGCTTGTCGATCATGCCCTCTCCATGAGACAACAGGCCAATAAGGTTGCCGGTCTTTGTTTCACCATCATAAAGTGGTTAAGAAAAATCCTGTGGATGTTGCCTTCCCCCACCCAAAAGACCGTAGTCAATGCCCTTATAACTTTTCGGCTTGACTACGGCAACATCCTGTACCTTGGTTCTAATCAGGCGGTAATCAGGAGACTGCAACTGGTACAAAATTCAGCCGCTAGACTACTATGCAACATCCCCAAAAACTCCAGCGTATCCAAACACCTGAGGGACCTGCATTGGCTCAGGGTTGAGAACAGGATTAGGTTCAAAGCCCTGAGCTTTTTGTTCAGGATTAAAGCCGGTACGTCGCCAAAATATCTTCATGCATTGGCCCGCCCTTACTTTCCCAAACGTAATCTGCTTTCACAATCAGCAGCTACTTTTTGTGTGCCTAGGTTTAAGCTAGCAAGAATGGGTGGGAGATCCTTTTCACACCTAGGACCCACCCTCTGGAATGCACTCCCTCCCCACATCCGTAAGGAGGAGAACTACGCCATGTTCAGGAGAAGCATCAAGACCTGGTTGTTTGAGAAATAAATCCTGCTTACTTCATTTTCATTACACCTATCTTGTTTTGTGTCCTCGACGCCGGGAAACCCTTTTTGGGTAGCTGCGCGCCTTATAAATGTATAAAAAATAAAGGTAATTTAAGGGCAGGGGGAGGTAGTTAGGTATTCCATAGGGTTTGTATTGTGATTGTTGTATTGTGATTTTTGTATGTTGTAACATTTGTATGTAGTAATATGTGTAGTAGCGTTAATGCATCGTATTTTTAGTGATATGTTGTGTTGTAGAATATACATTATGACAAGTATATGTATGTGCACCCTATTAGGAGTTGGGCAGTTGGACCTCCCTGGGACCACTTGCTCCCCCAGGGAACCACAGTTCCCTGGCATTGGAGTGGCGGTCTGAGGCCAAAATATGCTTGCAGTACCATGCTGTCCCGCCAAGCATATTACGAGTTTCCTCTCCTCCAAGGTTTACATTGATGTTCTTCCTTCATATACACCTTGGAGGAGAGGAAACAAAGGGGGACCTACAGGGCTCCCTTGTGCCTCAACCACATGAGGTGCACACATGGGAGCATAGACTCGAATTGCTAGACCTCACGCTGACCTCCTGACTGTGGGGAAGCTGTGGTAGGATTCTGTTATTCGCAAAAACGGGCGAACTGTTCTTTTAATCTTTTTAATAAAAACACTGTGGTTTTGCTACTATTTTTAACCCACTTACTTGCACCTTAAAAATTGCATCTCACCTGCTGCTTAGCGGGATTCTAACTCCCTCGATGCTCCCGATCCACAACCAGCGCCATCTTGGGTGTGGGGATCAGCCGTCCACTAGTGAGCGCCATTTTCTACCGCGCTCTAGTGGCTGGCTGTCTGCAATCGCCCGCCTATTTAGGACGGGGCTTTGCAGGCGTGCGGCGAACCAGACTCGAATTGCTAGACCTCACGCTGACCTCCTGACTGTGGGGAAGCTGTGGTAGGGTACTGGTATTCGCAAAAACGGGCGAACTGTTCTTTTCATCTTTTTAATAAAAACACTGTGGCCTTGCTACTATTTTTAACCCACTTACTTGCACCTTAAAAAAATTGCATCTCACCTGCTGCTTAGCGGGAATCTAACTCCCTCGAGACTCCCGATCCACAACCAGCGCCATCTTGGGTGTGGGGATTAGCCGTCCACTAGTGAGCGCCATTTTCTACCGCGCTCCAGTGGCTGGCTGTCTGCAATCGCCCGCCTATTTAGACAAGGCTATGCAAGCGCGCAGCACACACGCGCAGCGAGCGTGCCTATGGCGTGCCGGAGGCGCGCCAGAGGCAAGCCTGTCTGCGCCCGTCCGCGCTCCGGACATGCTCAGTGCTAGCCACGCTGCCCGGCATGATAGAGAAAATGGTCGGACAATATACTCAAGGGAACAGCTATTGCAAATAGGTAAGAGGGAAAATAGGGGGCACCATCATTGTCCACCTAAAGTAGGTCAGATTAAAAAGCCGATGAACTGTGGGATGATTAACAGCAGATCCTTAGTAAAGCATCATTTGGAAGTATGCTGCATGATAGAAGATATGGATCTGGATGCTCTTTTCCTAACCGAGACCTGCACCAGCCCAGACTCTTCTGTAGAAATGGGTTTTGCCTGTCCTGGGGGATATAACATTTTTCAGAAACCCAGGCCCGCGGGATGGGAGGAGGGGTTGGGGTTATCTTCAAGGAGGAATGGAACTTTGTGCCGCTAGAGATAGATGACGTAAAAGGAATTGAAATCCTGGGCTTTTCTTTGCAGGAGGCCAAAGGTAGGCTGTTGACTGGAATGATCTGTTATAGGCACCCTGGGCAAGATACTCATTTCCGAGCACTCTCGGATATCATCACAAATCTGACCCTAACCCACTCTAGAATGGTTATAATGGGTGACTTCAATTTATGGGATAACGGAAGTCTGGGCAGCCACTTAAGAGACTTGAGGAATACCTGTCTGAACCTAAATTTACACCAACTGGTTCAGCAACCCACTCATCAAGGGGGCACGTGCGGGATCTTCTGTTCACCACAGAGACTGAGACAGAGGTGATAGATGTACTGCCACAAAGTTGGACTGACCACTATCTAGTCCATTTTAGTATTAAGGCTCTTAGTTCTACGAACAATGATGACTGTCCGATGTCACACAAAAGGGGAAGAGAATGGGCCAAATTAGGAAAAAATAAGAACTCGCAGATCTTTACGAACGTAAATCTTTATTCCCCCTCCATTTCCGTAGAGGAGGATTATAAAACATTCTGTAATCACATAGCCAGCACTCTGGATCCAATAATCCCTGTAAAAAGCCTTAAAAATAGGAAGAAAGCCTCAGCCCCCTGGTATAACGAGGAACTGAAATCACTGCGCTTAATATGTAAGAAAGCTGAATGAAAATGGAGGAAGACTTACTCTGACCCAGATAAGAAAGCCTTGAAATCTGCGTCGGCTGTATGCAAGAAGGCTATTATTAAGTCAAAATCAGATTGTTATGCTAATTCAATTTTACAAGCTTCAAATAGCACTAAAGCTCTGTTCAAAATTGTCAAGGACCTCTCCTGTCCAACTGGTATGAGCAAGAAGGAAGCCGCTTCGCAAGAACTCTGCGAGGAGATTGCTGCTCATTTCAAAGATAAAATTGCGAAAATTGTTGGAGATCTTCATCCCAATGATACTAGTGACCTGGACAATCCTACTCAGAGGCCGGATAAAGTGGTCCGGGTCAACAGTTCCCTGGACAAATTTCCAGTCCTCACGGATGACTCCTTTAACAATTTGGCTAACAGTGTGTCCTCTGGCTCCCCACTTGACCCCCTTCCACACAAAATCTGGAAAACTATTGGCCAAGAAACCTTCCCCTGGCTGCAACAGATCTGCAGCCAATCCCTGGAAGTAGGAACTGTTCCAGAGGAGTGGAAGCTGGCAGTAGTGACACCTCTGTTGAAAAAACCCTCGCTAGATCCTAAGACACCAGCAAACTCCAGACCCATCTCCCTCTTGCCTTATCCAATTAAAATCTTGGAAAAAGTAGTCAGAAAAAGTCTTTCATGTTATCTGGAAGACAATCATCTGCTGGACAGGGACTAATTTGGGTTTCACCCAGGTCACAGCACTGAGACTGCTTTGGCTACCGTACTAGATAACCTACGAATGCGCGCTGACAATGGGAGTGACACCATTCTAGTGTTACTTGACATGTCAGCCGCATTTGATACGGTGAGCCACACAATACTGATGGAAAGGCTGGAGAGCATAGGGGTGTAAGGGCGTGCCTTACAATGGTTACGGTCCTACCTATCAGGAAGACAACAGATGGTGACTCTGACACCTTTTACCTCTAGTAAGTCTCTTGTGCACTATGGGGTACCGCAGGGCTCTGCGATCAGTCCCATCCTCTTTTAACATCTATCTACAGCCCCTGTTCCCCATTATCAAATATTTTGGTATTGACCTGGTTAACTATGCCGACGACACTCAACTGGTGTTCTCCCTTGAGGGGAAGCAAGCAGTATCGATGGATACGTTCCAGGAGTGTATGCGTCAAGACTGCTGGATGGCTTAAGAGTAATTTGTTACAATTTAATGGAGGGAAGACAGAGGTGATATATTGCCCCTCAGCCAGACTGTCCCAACATTTACCTCTGGAGTTCAGGGTTACACCGGAGGAGGAGCCCCTGGCTCCAGCCAAAACAGTGCGCAATCTGGGAGTCTTGGTGGACAGTAGCCTTCAAATGGAGTCGGAGGCCAACAAAACTGTTGCCGTATGCCTTTCTTTAATGCGCATGCTACGACAGATCCTTCCACTACTCCCTAAAGATTCGCGCTCCCTTGTAGTGAGGAATATAGTGCTGAGTAGGCTGGACTACTGCAACTCCCTGTATTTGGGATCACCGCAATACATCTTCCAGGGGTTGCAGAGAGTCCAGTCCATGGCGGCAAAGATGGTGTTAAATAGGCAATGCAGATCCTCCACAATGCTGGCTTTGAGAGACCTTCAATGGTTGCCTATTAAAGAAAGGGTACACTTTAAATCACTATGCATTGTCTATAGAGCTGTGCATAAGTCAGGTCCTGTCCCACTGCAAGAGAAGTTTAACCGGTATAATCCCAAAAGGCAGCTTCGCTGCTCTAGCGCAAATCTGCTGACGACTACCAGATTTAGGCGTTCTAGGATGGGGGGGAGGGCCTTTAGTGTGGCACCCACCCACCTATGGAATGAGCTGCCTCAGAATATCAGACAAGCTAATTCCTTGGCAGAGTTCAGGAAGAGCCTGAAAACCTGGCTCTTTCCTAGGATCGATCCTTAAGCCTGCCCCTATTGTTGACCCGGTCTGTGTCTAGGTTGATCTATTTAAGTCTGAGCGCCAGGATACCCGTAGGGTGGCAGCCGCGCTATATAAAAGCCTAATTCAATTCAATTCAACATGTGCCCCCCATGTGCATGTGTACAGGTTGCTGCACGGCATGGACTTTCAAGTCCACGACATGGATGAACCTTGTTGTGCAGTCCCATTGCGGTACCTTTTTCAAAGGCACCTACACCTCTGAAAGAGGCACCTCTTCGGGGCCGCCATTCCTCCCGCCCGATAGACTACTGAAAAGTAGTAATCTGGCAGTCAGTAACCTTTGGCCAGGCCATGGCGCGGCAGTCCACCGCTCCAACAAAAGTCATAATCAGGCCTTTAGATTAGATTTTTTAAGGTGTCTCCATTTGCTCTAGTTAAACTGGTAATAACACCCTTGTATGGCTCTGTGGGGGACAAGTTTGAGGATAAATTGTATCATTTATTGTTCGAAGTCAATGATGATTTTCTGGGGGTAGTAATTGTACAATTCTTGTTTAATCTTTGTAAGGAGTTCTACATATTTAGCTGTTTGTTTGTTGGGTAAAAGTGCATAAATGAAATGGAAGTAACTGTTGTGGTATTGTCCATGGATAGTATAATATTGGTAAAATGGTTTGGGACATATTTTAAATGTCTTATCTATCATTTGTGTTTCGCATTGCTGCAGTTTTAATAGGTTTGTGGGTGTTGCAAGATAATAATTATATTTATTTGACATTTATTGCCATAAAGAAGGAATTGTTCTTCTTGTGAGTGATTGCTAGTTTGGTGGTATTTTTCCCTCACTGAATGTTTTGAGGGCAGGTGGGGTATGGGTTGTAGCTTTTTTGGTGCTGCTAATTAGTCTGTTTAAAGTTGTCATGGCAGGTAACTGGCCAGTTACATGCTAAGGGACATGGGTTAGAATGTCTTTTAGAATTTCAGTTGTTGGTTTCTGGTAGCTAGTACTAGCTTCCTTAATATTTTCTAAAACATCTCTGACTTCTATTTCTGTTACCACAGGGGGTGGTTATGCTCTTTAACATTTATCAAAGTTATTTCCCTGATAGTTGCCCTCCAATAACTTAAGTTTGAATAGCATTTGGTGCATTACCAATTAATCTGGTTAGCAGTTTATTTTTTTGGGCTATATGTGTACCCCATATAGCATAGCTAAAGTTTCCCTTTCTGCGAAGTGATAGATTTTGCACCTTTTGTCATTTTCTCAATTGTACTGTAGTTAGATATACATATAGAAAATGTTACATATTTATTGTTTATGATTGTTATACTTAAAAACATAACATTTGTTAATACACTTACATATTTGGATTCATTGATATTTTTGGGTTTTGATAAATATTCAGTTTTTTATTTCAGTAGACAGGTTTTTCCTGTTGAAAGAAAAAAAGAAGATTCATTATTTTGTTTATTAGTACTATTAAACTATTGAATTTGCTTTCATTTGAAGTATACTTACATTATTTAGTGGGTTTTCTTTGATCTTGTTTGTACTTAGCTTAATTTCACTTGGCAAAATGAATAGAAACAAAATATTAATTATTTGATTTATTTGGCATTGTAATTTTATTAGTTTGGAATAAATTAGATAATATACTTACTTGCAAAAGTTGATTTTTTAACCCCTTGGGTGCGGCCGCGATTCTGCGCCTGTGCGGCACCTCTGAAGAGTGAGCGGGTTCATGACGGCCCCCAGCCGTCATCAGCACACGAGCACTGTGTTGCATGACGGCCGGGGCCCGTCATCATCATGGAAGGGGTTAAAGTGTACATACTAAGGTGTTCTGGTAGAAATCCAGCAGAGATTCTGCCTTGTCCAGGATTTATAGTTGTAGTGGTAGATTTATAGAGTTTATTTAATTGTTTGTAGATTTTTGTTGGTTGTTGTTTTTTGTAGTTTTATTTCATTGGTTTTTAAAGCATCTGTTTTAATTGTTTTTGACAGTTATATCCTTATTTGGAAAGCGCTAATTATTTTTAGTCAAATGTGTATTTGGTTTTAAACATTAAGGGTCGCATTTGATGTTGGTCGGAAAGATTTCTGACCAATAACAATGTAGGCGGTCAGAAGTCAAACTGGCTGGCCATTCTGGCTGGGTTCTCAAGGGCTCAAGGAACCCATCAGCTAGTCTGAACTGGCACTCAATCCCACAAGGACGGCATTTCCGCCGGCGGGATTACAGTATCGATATGCTACAGTCTATTCATGTCAGGCTTTCCAACATGAAAAGACTGTAGGAAAGCGACTTTGGGGCTCCTAGCAGGACCCCCACGCATCCACTTTTATCAAGAACAAAGGTCCTAAGCTTATCAAATAATTCTGTGAATGGCAAACATAGACTTAAATAAGAGCTATGGCTTGTTTTTCTCCAATGTCCAGCCGGACAAGGAAATATTTATTTTCCCAAAAAGTTTGGGGGATTTACGAATACGTGAAACACGACATGGATCAACAAACTAGGCACAAGCCTGTACCAAGTCAGGGAAAGAGAACAATAAAGGGTGAAAGATAAGGAAAGTTAAACAGGCAAAAGAGCTGGAGCAAATGGCGGCTTACAATACAATGCAATCTTGTGTAAGCACACCCAAACAGTCACTGCAATAGACATATACAGTTGAGACATGCAGTTCTGTTAAAACAGTCGACGTAACGTTTCGATCCCTAGCTCCAAATACTAACTGGGATCATCTTCAGGACTAGTGTTTATGCTATTGCCTGAAATGTTAAAGCCTGATCGCAATCAACAAGGGAGGGGCATGAAGGCGTCTGGATGTGAAGCCTTTGTGGTGAAGTGAGTCACCTTAGCGTGTCCATGCAGAGCCTGGAAAGGCTTCTGTGAGTTAATGGGCGGGACGGCAGCGATTCTGGTCGGTATTCCTCTTCCTGGTATGGAAAGCCTGTGACTTTTTGTCTGGGGACCAGTTAAAATGGTGAGCCTGGAGAATGTATAAAGGGCGGCTGCAAGGATATGCAATCCGCTTCCAACTGATCCTCAGTGGGATCGCGTGTTGGCCTTGGTCCCGTCCGTCTTGCTCGATGGCAGATGACTGGGGGCCTCCAGTTGGGGGCCTAAATCCCTGCACAGAAGCCGCCCGCAGAACAAGCTCCCATAAAGAAATGGGAGTTTGAGACAGCATTATGTTCGGTCACATTTTAATTAGGTCCCCCAGCATCTGCCCCAGCATTCATATTTAGCAGGTCCAGGCATCAGGCTGAGAGTCAAGGCATCGGGCAGATGGACTGTCCACTGCTGTTCCGACGGGCTCAAGGAGCTGGTCAGCCCAGCTGACGGAATGTATTCCCTACAATTAGGGCATGCCTGCCTACCAGCAGAGGGATAACGATGGACCTTTGCCTTTTCCTTTCTATGGCAGCCCAACCACCATAGAAAAGCAGAATGAAAGGGACTTTGGGGGGCCCTATTAGGGCCCCTGTCCCTCCGTGGCCTCCGCAATGAGACCTGGGGGCACCTGTGGTACCCCCACAAACATCCACTCCCCTTTTGTGAGGTACCATGAGTAATCCCGGGTGGAGACCTCTGCTGTGACCGCGGAGTGTGCAGAGTTTTGCCTCCTCCGCGTTTCAGGATGAACGGGGAGAAGGCAAATCTCTGCACACTCCACAGGGTAGCAGAATTGGCCAGCCCCTGCCTCCACTCCCTCCTATATTTACACTAAATTATACAACTAATAAGTAAATTTAAATCACTTACCTGAACTGCGGCGTCCACAGGGTGCATCCACTCAAATGGATTTTATGCCGAAATATAATGTCTGAAAGCAGACAATTGACAGCATTTTCAGGGATGGGCACACAGAGGCAATTCTGTTGATTTCCCCAGGGGTATAAAAAAGTCCTGGGCTGTTCTCAGCCAGGGTAACAGAGTCCTACGTTGATGATAAATATCTAACAGATGATGAATTAATGGAGAACTTGAACAGAATGGACTGCATAGTTTCTGGGGTTTGCTTAGATGGGCTACAAATTTAATGTAAAAAAATTGAGATTTGCCCATCTCAATGTCCTTTTTATTTAGGATACAAATTGTCAAGCAAAAGCAAACGCTTTTAGGAAAAATTTGCATTGCTCCAACCTCCAATGACTACAATCCATTATAGGATTTTAAAATGTTGGCAGAACATACATTTTGGATTAAGAAGAATGTGTAAAACCATTTTATGATTTGATAATACAAGATATTTCTAGCACACGTTGGACAAAGAACACAAGAACACACAAACATGTTGCGTTTCGCACAAGCTGAGGTGATATCTTCCACACATTTACACACAAGTGTAAACACCACAAATCTGGTGATCCGTGTAGTCCCTGGATTGTCTGGGAACAACTATATCATGTTCAACGAAGGTGATACAGTACCCATAGCATAGAAATCACATTTATATTTATACACACATGCTGAAATTAATTTTGTACCTACAAAGAAAATTCTCATAGCTGTAAAGACTGGCATAGTAAGAGATGAACTCTCTCACTGCAACAGATGTAGACTACAGATTTGACAATACATTACAAACACAAGCCTTTTTGCAGTATGTACAATAATATCCCCTTCCAAATGAAATGTCTTTTCGATCAATATGACTACATTCTTTACACTGATGGGTCTGCCCTGCCTGCTTAAGGGACAAAGCACCAATATTCGGCTGCATGCGCAATAGTAAAGAGGTGAATTTATGATGTAAAATTCCATCCCAAAAAAACATACATGCAGTCCCTTGGTGACTGCATAGCTCAACTCATTTCAGAGCTCAAGATCTTCATACTGGCACTGGAGAATACAGAGCATAGATTCCCCATATTTACAGTGTGTAATTTGTGTTTCCACTCATGTAATGAATACCTTAACTACTTGGACCAAATGGATTTTGGGATTTTAAGGGTTGCACAATCAAGCACAAGATGATTTAGGAACAAGTGGCAACGCTGAAAGTTTTATTGCCACAGGCTCATTTAATACATACCTTGAGTCATCAATGTGTTGGCGTTCATGTTGAAGGGAATTTCATGGCTTATGAAGCTGCTAAGGCAACAGTTCGTACTGCTGCAATTGCTGCAATCATTTGTTTTAGTACAAGGATAGACAGAGACATCATGGTGGCTGGCAATGCTGCACGCAACGACAGACACCTGCAGAAAGGCTTTCCATTCAAGTACTCCTACAATTTAGATGCACAGAACATACATTATGCTCACATTCCAGGAGTGGGGGATAGAGTCATAAATAACACTGATTGCAGACTGGGGTTAATAGTAGCTGCACATGAAGTTCTGGGTTCAGCACACACAGGAATTACTGGTACAAATTAATTATTGCAGCAGCGCTACTGGTGGCCTTGTCTTACTAAACAGACCAAGGACTATGTCCTCAAATGTGACATCTGCCAGCAGATGAAGGGGTTCACTGTTGCACGTCCACCACAGACACCTCTATGATTTCAACAAGCCTCTCACTTGTGTCTATTTGGACTACTGTGAACTCTTTCAATCTGACGGGGCTTACAAGTACATCTTGGCTGCATTTGATTCATGCTCCAGATGCCTGTGGCTATGGCCAGAGCGGTCGGCTGACGCCTGAACTGTTGTCAAAGACTTGTGAGTCTTCATCGGGACATATGCTACTGGCACATTCCATTCCAATTAGGGTCTGGCATTTATTTCTCTGGCTTACAAAGAGGTCATGGGAAGTTTGGGTGACCTTGCGATACCCCTCACCCTAACATCCTGAAGAAAATTCTGTAGTCGAGAAGAAAAACTGTGACTTAAAGTAGTCTTTAACAGCACGGGTACTAGACTCAGGTAGCAGTTAGGCCCATCGCCTATATGGGGTCCAGACGGCACCTAACGATATACCAAGAACATCCCTGCGAGGTCGGACTCCATATGAAACCCTGTTTGGGGTAAGAATGTGGGATCCAGGCCTCGATTATGTCAGCACATGGCATCCAACACATCGTTTGACATCAATGAACGTTTGACTGTTTTACAGGGGCTAAATGGATTCAGGGACAGACAAAGCAATGTCCAAGTAAAGGCTACCGCCACTGGGGACGTGAAGGTTGTTCTGACAAGACCCGGTTAGGTCCCAAAGCCTGGGGATCTGGTCAGGGAGAAAATTGTGGACAAAAAATAATGTGGGCTGTCATACAGAATGCCTGCACCTTTTCCTGGCTGTCCAGGTTACCAAACTGTACTTCTGCTTCTTGCCAGTTGATAAGACAAAAGGTTTGTCTCCTTTGATTTGATCAAACAACATTATGTGGCCAATTCTCAACAGTAAGCCACGTGGGCTCCTGGGTAGCCACCGCTCTCCTCTTGCCATCAAACAGGAGGTTCAGATGGAAGTTTTGATAACTAAAGAAGATTCCACTCTAATGAAAAACCATGAATAAGAATGAAGTAATGTTTCTCCCTGTTGCAATAACAACCACTGTACAATCAACTAGTACAGAAACGCAAATTTCAATTTGAAAACTCGACGACAATAAGATCTATGTCAATATTCCACATATTAAGTCACCTTCCGGTTCTACAAAACCTGATGAGCTGCTAAACATAGACTGAATGGCAGCTTGGTACTTTGTGGACTATGTCACCTTCCTATCAGATTCAAATGAACCTGAGATACCACTGACACCACCTCTCCCTTTCAATCTACAAATACGTGCTTTCTATCTTTGGTTGAAAAAGACATAATTTGCTACTCCCTGGTAACACCTTTCGATTACAATTAGATTACTATTTCTGGTCCTCTGGATTGGTTTGGTCTTTTTCTTACTCTGAATGGACATTATCTTCCAGAATGCTCTGCAGTACAACTGGTGAACTTGGTATTGAAACCACATGCATCATCGCAGTGTGAACAAAGAGATCTGTCCCTGGTGAACATTACAGCAGTACCAATTCCTGAAGGAATAGTGTGGGACAAGTTTTCGTATGATGAATATGGCCCTACTGATATTTAGAAAATTCCGTATTTGTTTAAGATTTCTTTAAATTATATCATTACCGCCAGTACTATTTCTGATGATCGGGACATTGATACTTGCATAGTTTGCTGGAAGATCAAGAGCAATCAACTGTACTTTTTTCTGATGAATTGTATGATGGTGCATCTATTTATGTTGATATGTTTTTTTGCTACATTATGGCCACAACTTTCTGCATAAAGCAAGTATCCCACATACAAATCATAATTTCACCCAATGGGAACACTGCCAAACACCACAGAAAGGTAGTTAAAAAACATTTGCATAGTAGTTTGCCTATTTTTTGCATTTGACACATCAGACCCAGCTTCCTATAAAGAAACATATGGTAACAAACACCAAGCTGATATATTCTGCTTCTTTTATTTCCCAGCTGTCTGTTCACGGTTTTAACTTTTGGAAAGACACAATAGATGCAAATTCTGTTTGGGGGACAAATGATTACCTGGTCAGGGAACTGAGGCCTTGATTAGAGCATGCCTAATACCATATCAAATGATTTTCCCGAACAAAACTGTGCAACAAACATCATGTCTTGGAATAGCCAAGACATGACTTAAACACGCTGCAAATTCCAACATTTGCATGTTTTGGCAATTGGTAACACTTTACATGCTCTAGTGTGTATACATTAGATGCCATGCTACGTAATGGATCCTTCAATTCATAAGACCCCAATTGGAACGGGTGGTTGGTTTGACATTTAGACACTAAAGGGTGTCAGTCCAGATCTCTACGTAATGCTAGAGGGTTTAAGATCAATAGACCTGACCACCATTATGTATAATCTGGATACTCGGGTGGTGACATCATACACTGTTGTGAAGTTATGCCTTGACTGGCTAAAGAACTCTACATTATCTCAGGTGAACCAACACTTGTCCCTTTTGTCAGATGACCAGAATCTCAGGGATTTCTTGTTAGGTCCTCGGAACACATGTCAAAAGCACTTCTTGTATGCCCTATACAATGAACTATGGAAAGTTTTTCAACAGGAGCTGCTGGGAGTGTTGCAAGGATTTCTGCTCATACACAGAACTGTGCACAGAGACCTAGGACATTAGTGAATTGTGGTGTACCAGAAACTCACCTCAGTACCTAGAAACCCCAACCAGCTAGCAATCAGTGTCACATTAGCTCCTCGTCCTATCGCAAAGTGACCAATGATTAGACAACCTAGAACATGCGACTTAGGACAATCTCAGGAATGGTGGGAAGTGAGAACACTTTTTTGTTATACTCTCATACCAGTCCATAACAGGAGTAAAAAAGAGAAACAGTAAGGTTAAAAAATGTATTTTAACGATGTGATCTCATACGGAGTATTTTAGTCAAAGTAAGCAAACATATGATTAAAAATAATATGGTCTGCATGGTTACAGCTCCATAAAACACAAAAGGAGGAATCATATTACAATGATAGTGCAAACAGGTGATATAGCGCCCAGTTTAAACAACCTTCCAATATACAAACTATGTATTATAAACTAAAGAAGGTCTCTTGAGCTTGTTTTGGAGGACCCCATTACCTTTCCACTCAGTAAGTGTAAATTACATCTGGATCAACAAGGCTCTCTGCATCCCTAGAAGCTTCCAAGTGTGTGAAATTATGGCAAATGTGCTATGATAAAGGTGCCAGAATCTTGCTTGGCTCGCAGCTGCCAAAATGTTGTGTCTAGAATGTGTTACAAGGACATGCCGATAAACAGGCTCACATGTTATGATAACCTTGATGGCTCAGCACTCACTGTACAGACTGGGGCACGATGTATGTCTAGAGATGTCGAAAAAACAAACCATTTCTCATGTATAGACCTTCATGAAAGCTAACTTGCAAAAACAGCTATGCAGTGTCGTGTGCAAAAAGCAGCAAAAGGCAAAATGGCGTTTAAACTTCTAATATGCCATGCTAACATAACATGTACGCAAAAGGAGGCCCTAATACTGCAGGAGGCTGGGCGAGATTGATAGGGATAAACTAGAAAAGGCTTTGGCAGCAGTTGACAATGGCATGTCCATGTTATCCTCTAGGATATATTCATTGGTCAACATAGTTTCATCTGCAAGATGTGTCTATTTTACAACATATATATAAAACACAATGAGAACGGCTCATCCACCTAATTATAATTTGATTACTCATGTTTTCTTTCTGCAGTCCCTTTTGATGAGGTTTAGGGACTTGGAACCAACAGGGTATTTAAGTAGAACCTTCACTCCCCTACCTAGTAGGTGACATGCTGCATCATTGGGTTCCCACCATGGTTGCCGAAAGCCCCCAGAGTGTGCTGTACAGCCAGATTACTGCGGTGCAGGTTGTTTTTGTGTGATTTCATGAATGTGACGTGGTGATTTAAAATTGGCTTGGGAATCCCTATGATCCAAAGTATCCCAATTTTATTTGTATATTTAGGGGTTCCTGGTCAATGTTAAAAAAAGTAGTAGATGTGTATGGGATAATTAATTGGTCACATGTATCCTTACTGAATCCTGGGTGTGGTCTACATGTTTAAGCCACTTCTGGTAGACAAATGAATAAAGGGACATGGAGGGAGCCTGATTTGGGGAGTCAAGTTTCATGTTCGGTGGAACTGGGGGTTAGGTACCTTTAATATTAAACTCTTTTTTTTTACAGGCTTATTGCAGAATTTTAATTAGAGAAGCCCACGTCTGAGCAGTGTCTCTTGGAGAATTTCCCTACTTATAATAATTTTAGTAAATTGGTCTTACACATTGAATTTTATTCCCGAGCACATTGTTAATCCAGTTGTTCCCATCACTGGGTTGAGCAGTGTATACAACTGGATGCATAGGCACTCATGAGCTACGGAGGCACCCATACTGTATGTGTTTGAGAGCACTGCAAACTACGACTTGTGATGTTTGCACGCATGCTGGATCAATGTTTGACACCCTGTATTTTCTCTGAGTAGAAAAGAGGGGTATGACTTATGTACTGTACACAGAATTTGGTGCATTATGTATACTTTTTGGGGCCAGAGCACCTCAATACTGGCCTGTGCGAGTGAAATCAAGAACCTCATTTCTAGTAAAAAATGTGTATCTTTTTTGTGCATATAATGATTCCTTATAACTTCTCTTGCCAGCTCAGAATACGGGCGTGGAAGGACAAACATGAGCATTCCTTTAACAAGAGAAGCTCTCACTTCACTATTGGCATTTTTCTTTTTTATTCTTTAATGTTCGTTGGCTCAATGTTTGTTGAAACGGGCTTCGAGGGGATACAATCTGAGCCCTGGAAAAGTGTGACCACCTATAAGTACCTAATTGTCTCTCTTTTTTTAAACTTTTTTTCTTCACAGGATACAATACAAATTGTATTATAATCGAACAACGCGAGGATGTTGTAAGTACTGGCAGCATACACCCTCGCCTTGCATGCTTTAGTATGCATGCATAGACAAAAAACTTGGTCCTGAAGAAAGCCATGTTGACACTTATGGGCTACCAAAGGTAGCTGAAACATGTAGACCACGCCCAGGTTTACCACAGTAAGGATAAACTGGTCCAATTAATTATCCTTTATACATCCACCACTTTTTCTAACATTGACCGGGAACCCCTAAATATACAAATACAATTGGGATACTTTGGTATCATAGGGATTCCCAAGCCAATTTTAAATCACTATATCACATTCACAAAATTACACAAAAACAACCAGGTCCTCAGTAATCTGGCATCGCAGAAGACAATGGGGGCATTCGGCAACCATGTTGCAAACCCAATTATGAAGCATGTCACCTACTAGGTAGATGAGTGAGGGTTCTTCTTAAAGACCCAGTGGGTTCCAAGTCCCTAAACACATCAAAAGGGACTGAACAAAGATGACTAGAGTAACCAAATTATAAATAGGTCGATGATCCTTTTTCATGGTGTTTTGTATATATTTGGACTGGTAAAATGAACGGGTCACAACTTCTCTCTCTCTTTTTGTTTATGGTGGTATTTTACAACATGGACAGTTGCAACTTTGCTCCATTGTGTTATTAAGCTGGACCCTTCAAACCTTATGTTCTGGCCATGGGCGGTGGCGGTATAACCTCCAATATGCTTACTTCATATGATTTAACCGAATGACAGATATTAATTGGCACAGAGAGTTGTAAAGTACACTACGTTGTACATTGAAAAACTAGAACGATTACCTTTCACCGCTGGTGAAACGCCGTCCACAGATTGGATAATCCATGGATATATCAACCTACCAGTCAAGACATTCCAATTCTAATATTGTCCACAACATCACCTAGCAGGACGATATGAAACGTTTGGGGAAGAATTTCTGCATAAATTGTGGGAGTTTCAATGCAGGGATGGGCACACAGAGAATAACAATAGAAACCCTGGTGTCAAGGACATCAAACCTGGGCTTCGATTGGAATTCTCTAGGGCATATTATCAAGCCCATTATCACCGCTTTAGCTGCAGTTTCCTGCTGCTAAAGCAGCGAGAATGTTTTCACCGTTCTTGAGAATATGGCCCAGAATGTTTTCTCAGCGGTTCTGACTGTGAGAATGCCTTAAGCGGGTCCTTAGTAACGACATTTCACTTCACCAGGCTTGTAATGCATCAGTTGCAAAGTTGCCATGTTATCTAAAGGGTTCTCCAGCCGCTGTAATTCATCCAGTTGTCAGGCTACTCTCTAATAGGAGTTATGTTTGATGCTGAGTGATAAAGGCTGTTGTGGAATGGACCCAGGCAATGCTTATCTGATGACAGTTAATTCCAGTTACTTGCTGCACACAAGTACTGTTGCGAGGCAAGGCTGTGGCCTTCAATAAATGTTTACAACATATGCTTTGATTCTCTGAGCAAACTGAAAGACATGCTTTTTCAAAAGGATGTGCCCTTAACATCTTTCAAAGAGACATTTGATCTCCAGGTTGCGAGGTACTCATCCGGAATGCAGATGCTACTTCATACTTACTTCCCACTCCATTTTGGGGAGTTGGTCCACTGTATCTTTAATATGTCAAATACAAAGGGAGTAGCACACTTATTTAAATGTATCGGCTCTGGATTGGTTAGCACCTTTCAGACAGTTTTCAGACTAATTGCATCATTTATTCACTCAGTACTGGGAAGCGTTTTTGTCTTCCGCTTGTCCTGCTAATTGTGGCTGGGATGTTTATTTTTATTTTTCTGCTACGAAATGGATGTCCCAGTTTAAAATGGAATGGATACAACACTGCCTGTACTGCAATGCTGAGAGTGCATAAGACACTCCTTCGGCACACCTCCGCTTCGAGAACTAAATGAGCAGTGGTTCTTTTTGTTCAGACCCGTGGGGACTCATTGCATACAACCTGTATTCCGCTGTCTGCTGTGCGGTCATGAATGTGTACTGGAGTTCTATCTTAGAACGTACTTGGTTGCGCCATGAGCTGCCGATGGAGTCTGTAATGGCCCATGGGGTTAGTTGTCCACAGTGTATTCCATTGCTGCTGAGCGCATTCTTTGAGCCACCCTGGGATGCTTTGGGTCCTAGTGAACTGGATATTGACTCTGCAGAATGCTTACAGGGTGTAGTCCCTCGGTGGTTGCTGTG
Source organism: Lissotriton helveticus (assembly GCF_964261635.1). Classification (NCBI taxonomy): domain Eukaryota; kingdom Metazoa; phylum Chordata; class Amphibia; order Caudata; family Salamandridae; genus Lissotriton; species Lissotriton helveticus. The sequence goes on along the minus strand of NC_136063.1, from coordinate 190,465,746 downwards.
GGGACTGGATGAGAACACATTTGCTCTGTAATCCTGCTTCGAGGTAATTTTAGAGTGGTTTTAGATTTTATAGGTTTTATAATATTATATGGCCTGCTGTTTTTAGATAGCTTTTAGGATGACCCTTAGTATGAGGGCTGGGTGTTATTTGCATGAGGTAAGCCCATGTTACAACGGTGCACATTTTTTTACATTGCACTATTTTTGCACAGTAACGTTTCACGATAACCTTTTGCACATATTTGTGGGCATGAAAACTTTGGATTCGTTTCCCTGAAACTGCTTTGCTTACACATTTTGTTTCACACAACATTATCATGATGCCTCGAACACTGAGTACAAAGCTTTTGTACACGCTGTACAATGTTGTTATATCTTTATCCACAGGGTCACAGGGCTATCTGCAAAACCATAACAATGCTAATTTGTGTACACATCGCGAGGATGCTTTTTATTATAAATAAATAGACATTTCCGTGAGTGAGCCTGAGGAGACACTTATGCTGACCGGGAGATATCCCTGCATGCTAATGCTTCACCAAGCAGCTGCCTAACATCTCAGCGAGGGGTATCCAGTTTGTGACCAAGATGGGTTCCTACATTCTGTCCCGCCAGGTGATGGGGTTGGACCATCCCATGGGGGGATCGAAACCCCGGACAGTGGTATTAAGTTTAGGTAAACGGTGCCACTAAGAAGAATCACACAATAAAATATCTGGATATACCAAGTACACGTGACGGTGCTGAAAGGTGAGGAAAGCCACCAACCTCCCCAAGATAGGCCTAAGCCAACAAGAACAACTGACACTTCCCAGCACACATTGAGTGCAAGTAAAGTTTTCCAATTAAGCAGTGCCCATAGTTAGCACAATACATAGACAATAAACACGATTCTCTTCTCTCTCCTCTTGGTTGTTTTAATAGCATTCATCTTCAAACAGCTCCCAACAGCCAACACGTGTATCGTCGCATACAGGGAGGTTATCCCACAACTTTTTCAAGCCTGTATGAGTAAACCCACCTAAAATACCATTGTATTCACTTAGATTCAATAGTCCAATTGAATACAGCATCCCAAACCAATGATATTTGAGGAGAGTAAAATTCATGCACAAGGTGGATTTATCGTGTAGAGACACGCAAAGCCAATGTATCACAGGGTTTAAGGACAAAAAAGGATACCTCAATTAGTCTATAACCCAAGGCAGATGGAGAGACGACAATCAGTTAGCACTGTGATATGTACATGCGCGTCACACCTCACCAAAAGTGATGATTCAACATCTTGTGACTAACTGGACATGAGTGGGTAGACTCAAATATAAGTAACACATTTGAGGCCATCTAAGGATAATTTAGCCAAATTACTAAATAAATACAATGTGAGTGACGTGACAGTGAGAAACACAAGGTGTCAACCCTATAAATCGGGAAACACATAAGCACCATAAATACCTATATCTCCTCAATAGAAAACCTCTGTAAATCAAGAAAGACACCTTTTGCAAGTAAGCAAACCATTCATTAAACCATTGCATCCATATTCTGTTTAAGTGTACATCCAAACTGTACCTACTCGATTTGTGGTGATACTTCCAACCCACAAAGGGTTTCAGGTAGGTGGCGTTAAAATCAGTACTCATATCAATATCCCGGGGTCTCGGTATGCCCCATCTTCAAAAGGCTGTGAAATGTCATGTTCAAGTTATCTAAATTACTTTTGCTACAAGTCACCATGATATAGTCAGTTATGTACATCCCACAGATTAGTGGGAACTACATGACAATGTAAGCCTTCAGTGTGTAGAATGGCCAAGTCCTTCTATTCCCAGGGAAAACATTTACGGGTTTGCTCGGAGGACCACCACCATTCCTCTGTGCCTCCAGGTGTTACTTGGAGGCCAAGTTACGCACCTTTGACCTTAGGTCTTTCAACTTCATACTAATTTCCCATGGTATGGTAGCTACAGCATTAATTTTGAGGAATATTCTAGCCCACATTTCCCTTTTCTGCATGACAGTTGTATTTTGGACTTGGACTCAACACAGATGTGGCTCTAGTCTAATGACTTCATCAACCGTGACTGACAACTCTTGCTCAGAAAACCTTGGATTTTTTAGTCTGGGCATTATGAAAAAATGAAGGAACTAACAGTACAACAACTAATTACATGTACCTAGGAGAATAAGTGAAAGAGCAGGAAAATTGTGTGGAGTAAATCACCCAAAGCTGTAGCCTATTATAAACATTGCTTTGAAGGCACCTGATCTTCTACACATGAAAGCTAAGCTGGAAATTAAGTTATCAATAGCAATTGAGGCGTCTGACTTGGCAGAACCTGTATCCAGCATGAACTGCCTTATAAGAACTATGAGTTTAGTTTCCACACGCATCACATCATAAACAGAGACGTTGTGTCTCTCCTCCCTAAAACTATGATAATATTATGCTGTCTGTGACCGGTTGGAAAAACACAAACCTTATGTATAGTTATTGCAGGTCTGGAGATAGCATTCTTTGAAGACTAACAGGTTGATTCTGATCTCTTTAGGAAAGCCCTCAAAACGACTTAGTCCCGGAGAGCTTTCAGAACGAATCGTGCTCCGTGATTCCAAAAGACTAATTTCGATGTTCCCGTATAGTGACGGACTTGGTTCAATCAGGTGAGGAAAGTGTGTACCGTTTCGTGAGCACCACATGGTACCCACCACACTGTGCATACATAGAAAGGGGGGACCCATGGGCACCCCCCTGCGACCAATTAGAAGGGCCCCGGGTGAACGTGAGCTTGCTACGGCCCACTTAAGACCGATTCGGCACAGACATCATTGCTACTAAAGCAGTACCAACACTTTCAAAGTAAAGAAAACAACACATCACAATTCCCAGACCAGTTTAGAAAATAATAAAAATTTGTGAGCAAAAGTACACCAAAACTTTAAAATATGAGAGTAGAGAAATTATTTTTTAAGTTTTACTGTAAACTACTGGAAAAATATAGCACTATTTAAATACCATACCAACAATCTTTGTACGACGTCAAGTCATAAAAGCACAGTACATACATACAGAATAAATCTCCATGATAAAATATATATACATTTTTCAAACCAAATATTGGTTTTAAAATTACTATAAGGTACTATGGCATAGGATCAGTAAGAGTACATATCAAACAATAGGGCCTGGGATATATATATAGGAATTACGATAGTTAAAATACATTTCGTACTATTGGATGTTATTCAGACCATATGCAAATGACTTAACAAACCCTTCATAGTGCCTGTATTGCCTACAATCTGATAAAAGACCATCCAAGAAATTTTGCTACTGCAATAACGATAGGGGCTGACTTGTTTGTGCGTAGTCTTCTTAGTGCCTCTCCACTCACTCTGGTCCCTAATGTCCTACAAATTGGTGCCAGCCATGCTCGGCATGGCCCTACATATGCAGGGCATGTAAACAACAAGTAGGACGTTGTCTCTGTCTGGGCCATACACAAGTGAGACAAATCTACCACCCTCTGCGATCCATCCTGCTGTATAGGATCTAATGGGAAGTGAGCCCACCCTAAACTGAAAATACAATTTCCATTCCTGAGGTTTTGTTAATATGTCCCAGTATTATTCCAGGCATGGGGATGGTTTAAAGTCCATAAAACAGCCCGTAAGAGAGGACATATCCACATTTCTGAAGGTATTAAAAGCAATGGTGGCCCAGTATTTCTCTTTTAGGGTCTTCTTTGGCGGAAAAGGCGCCACTGAGGGATTCTCCCAAAGCGTTTCCAAACCCATACTTACTAGGCTGGCTCTGACCTCCCTGAGCCTTTTAATTTTATGAAAGCATTCAGCACTGATTAAGTCCTTTAGACCGGCAGCGTAATTTGCCATTTCGGGGGTTGACCAGAGTCTTTGTCAGTATAGAATAGGGCGGAATCTTGCTGCATTGGCCAGTGCTTTCCTGCCTTGGTCGTATAACAAAGGGCGTACAGGAGTGCTTTGTGGGAGGCTCATGATCTTTCGAAAGTACTTATTTTCAGAAACTGTTAACTTTTGCATCTTTTCGAACTCCCAGAGTTCCGCTCCATATAAGGCGGAGCTGACCACTTTCATGTTATATATTTTAAGCACCGGGCTAACTGGTTTTGTTCTAGAGGTGTTATATTCAGAATGTAAAACTCCAGATAGCTGCTGGTGCTTTAATGTGGCCATATCAAGATGTTGAGCCTATCTCATGTCCTTCTGTAATATGACCCCAAAGTATGTAAAGGAACTAACTTGTTCTAGTGGACGGCCGTTCATGAGTAAGCCTCCTCTAGATCCCTTATGGGGGTTGAAAGCCATACATTTTGTTTTGGAGATATGAACTTCCAAACCCAGCATAAAACAGAACTCCTCGAAACGATTCAATGCTCATTGTAGACTATTCACAGTTTTTGAAATAATTATTGCATCATCAGCGAACATTAGAAACAGGATTTTTTCACCTGCTAGGACTGGGGCATCAGTTGGGATGGACTCTAAAAACTTTACAATCCCATTAATGAACAAAGAAAACAGTATGGGCGCCATCACACAACCTTGCTGTATGCCTTTCTCTAAGGGAAAGCAGCTGGTTACATTGCCTTGAGCACCCCAGCGGATGTGGGTGAAGTTATCCTCATGGAGTCTGACAATAAGCGAAAGCAATTCAGGTGACATCCCCATTTATTGGAGCACTATCCACAATTTCCTGCGTGCTACTAGGTCAAACACTGACTTGAGATTAACAAAGGCAGAATATAAGTTGCCCTTGCCTAGGACTACCAATCTCCAGTATATTAATTGGAACCTAAACACCTGGTCAATTGTGAACCTAAACACCTGGTCAATTGTACTAATGTGCAATCTGAACCCAGCCTGCAGGGGAGACAAGATGGACCGCACTTCAATCCACTTTTGCACTTTATTTAAGACTAACTGCCCCATTATTTTTGTAAAGAGTCTATCAGGCTGATAGGCCTGTAGTTGCCTGGGAGTGATTTTTCGCCTTTTTTAAAAACCGGGCTAATTTCTGCCCCCTTCCAGGAACCTGGCACCGGTGCTCCTAGATCAATTGCATTTGCTACTATAACAATATATCTACTCCATTTATGTTTGTTGTAAAGGTATATGTTGGCCGGGATACCGTCTGGGCCTGGCGCTCTTCCACCCGTTACAGCGCCAAGAGCAGTGATGACGTCTTCGTCTACAAACGGTGTGCCATGATAAAACAACTGTGGTGGGTCAAATTGGTTACCTTTGGTTACATTACTTGCATATTGGGGTTTAAAGTGGTTAACCCATTGCTCCTGGGTTACGTGGTTCTGTGGTGTGGCCAAATGGCCTCCTCTGCCCCACTTCACTATGTTCCAGAACAGCCTGGAATTATTACTAGCGCAAGCTAATCTGAGTTCCTGCCATCTACTTTCATCCCACTCTTTGCCTGCTCCTGGGCCCCTCTATATTTTGATCCAGCTGCCCGTACTTTGACCAGATCACCAGCCTTGATCATGTCCCATAAAAACCTACGGGCCTTAGTGCATTCCTCATTGAACCAAGAGGTACCGTTTATCTGTTATGAATCGTTACTCTTGTGGTGCCTCGTAAAATGCGAATGTAAGTGGGCAAAATATGTATTATGATGTTCTCAGGCACCTCAGAGGTAGCTACACAAGCCTCTATCTCAGCTAATGTCCCGTCTATGCCTGCATTAATGACTGCTATAATATATGGCTTTCTTATTAGCTGTGCCCACTTTAGTCTTCACATGTCGTTAGTAAGGACCACATCAAGGGTGGTCACCATAGTGACTGTCGAACGGATACCCTCTCTGGGAGTAAGTCAAAAGATTAACATAGAGGATTGTGGTCACTCTCAACCCTATCCTTTACTACCATATCCTCAGAAGCGTCCCACAGTTGTAAATTAATTAAAAGATAGTGTATATATGACTAGTGCTACGTCCATTATTAAATACAATCATTTGTGGTTGACCATGACCTAGTTTTGATTTTAGGCTGACCGCGATAGACCAGAGGTCAGATACATCAAGAGGGTTATTTTGGCCAAATTGGGTACCTTGAAACTTAGGACCTGATTTTGATCTCAGTGGATGGGTTATCCATCACAATGGTGACAAAAAACCCATTTACTGAAAATGAATCCCATAGAATGTAATGGGATTTATATTTTGGTGGCCAGGATACCTGTCAGCACGGTGAAGAAGTAACCTATCTGCCGAGGTCTAAATCAGGCCCTTAATCTCTGAAACAGAACCAGACTTCTAGGCACTTGATCACCTCTCCAGTGAGGGCTCCTGAAGGGTCAGTCTTCTGTTGTCAGCTGAGCCCTCTTAGAGGCAGGGGTCCTTCTGTTCTTTATATCCCTGGAGCAGGCAAACAGGAGGCAAACTACTTGCCAATTGAAGAGCACTTCCAGTTCCTGGCGCACAATCCACTTGTGAGTTTGTTGAGTTCCACACCGAAGTCCATTCTATAGGCGGTGCTACATTGAACTAGCAATGGTTGTTGATGGATGTGGGGCCGCTCAGACCTCAGGAGTTGTTCATTCTTCATTCAGTCACATGTTAATCAACTAACTCTGCTAATGGGTGGGGCTTTTATGCAACAGCCCCACCCAAGATGACTGTCTCGGTCTGGAAAGAACACAGGCTCCCAAGGGAACCAAATTCACTTCCAGAACCAGACCACAATGATTCTTCTCTCCTCTTGTTGCCAGTGGCTTCCTTTTACTACTGGGTGTGATGGCAATGGCCACTGAGGTAAATTGTCAGTTTTAGCTTACCTCCTGGTCATCTAGGTTAAGGAGTATAGTAAACCCTACGCAATCATGCCCTCACCCACTGCCAGAAATTATCCCATATCAGATGAGGGGAGCAGTTCCTGTCAGCCCCATTTGGGATCAGCAATTATAAATAAGTGTTATGGCTGCCCTTTGTTCTACTAGTTGTCGCTATGACAACACGTTTGTCACCCTGGGACCACAGAGCAGGCTAACGTCTTCTGGCAAACAGAGTTATCATTCTGGCCCTTCACTTGAGATAACAAACCTTAGAAACAACCTTCAGGAAAAGTCTTAAACCCTTCTTGTTCAGGCTGACCTAATTTTAGTACTGCTAGAAAACTTATTGTAGGTCTTCGGCTCCTTGTTTCAGTTTTTACCTTCCTTTCCACATGTGCAGCTTCTCCTTCTTAATTTTTGTCTGATGTTTACGTAGGGCAATCCTAGCGCAGGGGCACTCTGTTGGAGTAACCATTGCACTTTAAAAATGTATAACATAACAATGGCTTTAATTCAGAAATTTCCTTCAAGAAATACCAAGCAGAGTTTGCTCGCGCTCAAAGGCCAAAACGCAAACAGACTTGCATTGTTACTTTGAATGCCTTCTCTTTTTTAAAAACAATGACATGTGCATTCAGCACTTCTACAGCCATAAAATCTTTTCAGCCTTCATCAGAGTCCTGAACACCTCTGGGGACCAAAGTAGAGCCGCCCCCTCTTCAGTCTTCGGAACTGTGGTCATGAGGAACCAGACAGGACCACTATTTCAACCCATGACCCTCGCAAGATGGCTATCTGACTGAGAACTATGGAACTTGCTGTTCCATCTGCACATATTTGCTTTTCATATCTTTCGCACATGTCTCCAGTAAAACCATCACTGTTAATTTTTGCCCACCTCATTGGTTGTTGGAGGTTCAGTTGTGTATACACAGCCAGACATGCTTCCTTGAGTCAAAAAGTAATATCCGCACTTTTTAATCTCTGAAACAGTTGTTTACATTTTTTATGAGCATGCACAAAAAATGTTGCCTATTTTACATAGCTTATGTGGTGTCTTCGGTTTGCAACATTTATCGCACTTCATATATTCCCTGTGTGCTAAGCACCGATTTGGCTGAGTGTGGTAAAATACCTGATTGTGCATTTTTTCAGTCCACAAAATCTGAACTTACTGACACTATTGCCAAGAGTGGTATTTCACACCGGGGAACAGCCATTACAACGTGGTTTTTACCAGGCTTTGTTATTCCTTCGCATGCGTGACAACGCATGCGATGTCACAACGAGTGGTAAAAACCACGCATACCAACCATCGCATGCGCTTTTACAACTCATGCAATGTAATGTGTAATGGTGGCGGCGGCTATCCAAGTCGCTGTGAGGAAACTTAGGCTGTTTCCTCACAACGTTGTGCACCAAGCAGGAAGGAGGAAGCAGGAACCGGGAGGAGAGGCGGCAAAAGTGGAGAGGAGAGAGGTAAGAGGGTTTGAGCTTGGGGTGGGGGTTACTTTTGTAGGGTTTAGGGTAGTGTAAAAGCAGTGTTCTAAAGTTTGTGTGGTTTATTTCATAACGTTTTAGTGTGTATTTTTGTAGTGTACGGTTTAGGATACTGTTGTAGTGATTTAGGTTTTAGGGTAGTGTAGTAGTGTTTGTGTAGTGATTTAGGTTTTAAGGTAGTTTAGTAGTGTTTGTGTAGTGTAGTGTTTTAGGGTAGTGTTTTAGGGTTCAGGGAAGTGTTGTAGTGTTTGTGTAGTGTTTTAGGGTTTAGGGTAGTGTAGTGTAGTGTTTTAGGGTTTAGGGCAGTATAGTAGTGTTTGTGTAGTCTTTTAGGGTAGTGTAGTAGTGTTTGTGTAGTGTTTTAGGATTTAGGGTAGTGTAGTAGTGCTTGTGTTGTGTAGTGTTTTAGGGTTTAGGGTAGTGTAGTGTTTTAGTGTAGTATAGTAGTGTTTGTGTGGTGTAGTGTTTTAGTGTTTAGTGTAGTGTTGTAGTGTTTTAGGGTTTAGGGTAGTATGGGGGTGAGGGCAGTGTAGGGGTGGGAGTAGTGTGGGTAGTGTTGTAGTGTAGTAGTGTTTTAGAGTTTAGGGCAGTGTAGGGGTGGGAGTAGTGTGGGTAGTGGTTTAGGTAGGGTGGTAGTGTTTTAGGGTTAGGGGTAATGTAGGGGTGGGAGTAGTGTGGGAAGTGTTGTAGTGTCATAGTGTTTTAGGGTTCAGGGTAGTGTAGGGGTGGGAGTAGTGTGGGTAGTGTTGTAGTGTAGTGGTGTTTTAGGGTTTAGGATAGTGTAGGGGTCGGAGTAGTGTGGGTAGTGTTGTAGTATAGTAGTGTTTTAGGGTTTAGGGTAGTGTAAGGGTGGGAGTAATGTGGGTAGTGGTTTAGGTTAGGGTAGTAGTGTTTAGGGTTAGGGGTAGTGTAGGGGTGGGAGTAGTGTGGGTAGTGTTGTAGTGTAGTAGTGTTTTAGGGTTAGGGGTAGTGTATGGGGTGGGAGTAGTGTGGGTAGTGTTGTGATTTAGGGTTTTGGGTAGTGTAGGGGTTGGAGTAGTGTGGGTAGTGTTGTAGTGTAGTAGTGTTTTAGGGTTTAGGGTAGTGTAGGGGTGTAGTATAGAGGGAGAGGTGTGGTGCAGCGGCCAGGGTGACTGAGTCCGGAATCTGGGGATCACGGTTCGATACCCGGGGCCGGCGGCAGATTAGCCCATGCAACACTGGGCAATAGCTTGCTTAATCTTCCCGACGGCCCCCAGCTCCTAGAGACCCTAACGGGTGATGGTTCACGCTTTACAAAATGTGGATTATTTATTATTATTATTTATAGGGGTGGGCGTAGTGTGTTTAGTGTTGTAGTGTAGTAGTGTTTTAGGGTTTAGGGTAGTATAGGTGTGGGAGTAGTGTGGGTGGTGTTGTAGTGTTTTTGGGTTAGGGGTAGTGTAGGGGCGGGAGTAGTGTGTTGTGTGGGTGTAGGGGTAGGGTTGTCACTTACCTTGCAATCTTTAAGTACGAGTATAGCTTTACCACGCATGCCTTTGCGTTGTAATGGAATGCGTGGTTAAGGCATATTCGTGGTAAAAGTATGCAATGTAATGGCATATCGTTGTCATTGAAATCGAGTAGCAATACCCGCGTTATAATGGCACGCGTGATATTACTATGCGATGTAATGACATACATCCTGCCTGTGTAGTCAGAGCATATGACTGAATGCCTAATGTGTCTCACATTAATGATGCAACAAAGCTTTTTACAAGTAGACTTGCTTCCAAATTGTATCTGTGACTGGCACAGAAGCACAAGAAAGTTAATCTGAAAAGGAATGAAAAGTCTTGAACTAGATAGGGCACTTTGATTGTGATTTGCTTAGCTCTGACGGCAATATTTTCCTGACATTTTAAATTAATCTCTATCTGTAAATAGAAAGTAAATAAAAAATGAAAGGATTAATTAAATTTAGACATTTTTCATCCTAAAGAGCTGCCATAAATGCCAAGAAGATATTTAATCAAAGGCATATCCCACTTAGACAGACATAACGGTTTTCATTAAAGATGCAAGCCTACACATTTACAGATTCAGTATGTTTGAAGCTGGTGTTTGTTAATTTTTAATTCAAGTCTTGCTTAATTTGTTCAGGCAAGAGAGAAGGTGAGCCTTGAACTGTCTATCTATCTATCTATCTATCTATCTATCTATCTACCTATCTAAATATATACATGTATTTTCTTTTTAATTTAAAAAAACATAGGTTACATGGTCATTATAGTTAGCAAATAGAATTAAAAAAAACCTTAGAAATTCACTGAAAAAAATTATGGTTACAGAGACTTTATAGTTAGGCTCAGATTTCACTCATACAAAACCAGTGAAATTTGGCAGTTATAGTTACCTGAGTTATCTGTAATTTACGGACCATAATGGACTGTTCATGACCTCACATATTACTTCACTCATGAAACGGTGAGCGGTATAAAAAATTACATCACGGATGACATCTCAAATAACATCAATGATGACATCACTGATGACACCATCCAGTGAGTAGGCCTGGGTGGTGAATTCCGTTCTGCTCGCGGAATTGGGGTATGTTCGCGTTAAGCTGAGAACATGGAATTGCCAAAAATTCCCAGATCTGCGGCTTCAGGGAATTTTTAGCTTGTTCGTGCTTTCAAAATGCATGTTCGTGGGATATTTCTCCCCGAGCAAGCAAACAGCGTTCGCGAACCGGAAAAAAGCATCGCGAACGGGCGTAACAAGCTATTCTGCGTGATTGCGGAACTTTGGAGTGCTCGTGGAGATTTTTTACCATTTCGCGGAGCTTTGTGTAGCGCGACTAGGCAAATTCCGCCTACCCCTACCAATGAGTGTAAGTTTTTTGTAAGAGTTAATGTTTGTTAAACATTTACACAAAGGTACTACAAAAGTTAAAGTAGTGTACTAGATGTACTACTAATGAATGATATACTTTTAATATATATCATGTGAGTGTCTTTGTGACTATATTCATCTTAGTGCGTAAGAGTGTGGGAGTGGCTCTCTTGGTGTATAAGTGGGTGTGTGAGTAGCTCTGTGGGCAAGTGAGATGCTGTGCGAGTGGTGGTATTGGTGAGTAAATGGGTGTGTCAGTTGCTGTATGGGTGGGTTGTTAGTGGTATGAGTGGCACTATGGGTGGGTAAGTGGGTATGTAGTGGCTGTATGGGTGAGTGAGTGGGTGTCTGAATGTCTGTGTGAGTGACTAGGTATGTAAGTGGCTGTATCGGTGAGTAATTGGCTGTTTGAGTGGGTGTTTGGTTAAGTGAGTGGCTGTTTTGGAGAGTGAGTGTCAGTGTGAATGGCTGTATTTGGTGAGTAGAGGGATGCGTGAGTGCTTATATGGATGTGTGAATGGGTATGTAAGTGGTTATGTGAGTGAGTGTGTGAGGGCTTGTATGGGTGTGTGGCTGTGTTGAGAAGCTGCTTGGGTGAGTGAGTGGGTGTGTGAGTGGCTTTGTATGTAAATAAGTCGATGTGTGACTAGCTCTATAGGTGAGTGTGTGGTTATGTGACTGGCTGTATGGGTAAGTAGCTGGTTGTATGGGCAGCTGTATGGGTAAGTGAATGGTTGTGTGAGTGGATATACAAGTGATGTCACTGACCATGTCTTGAATGATGTAATATGTGAGGTCATAGGCAGTGCATTGTGTGGCTCTACGTTATAAAACATTTTTTGTCCCTGGTGTGTCCCTGTGGGACTCCCCCAAGAGGCCTAGGGAGTCAGGGTATTTCTACCCTGGCCCATTTTCTTTATTTGTTAAACATTTTCTGTGAATCAGTTCAACCGAGTTACAGATAGTGTGGCTGTCCACACTATCTGGCTTTAAGTGTTGGCAGCCAATCAAATTTCAGTGGTGTTTCAGTAGGATTTTGAGCTGCCAGATATATATATATATATATATCACTGAAAAAACCATAGGTTATAGACCATATATAGTTAGGAATTAGCATTTAAAAAACCTTATTTTACTCACACAAAACCATTGAAATTCCATATATAGTTAGTTGTACTAACTATATATCGCGCACCCGCAATCCACTGCTGATCATGTCACATATTACATCATTCATGACATGGTCAGTGACATCACTGATGACATCACTGATGACATCTCAAATGACATCACTGATGACATCATCCAGTGACTGTGTGTTTCTGTAAAGTTTAAATATGTTTTACATATTGAAGAATGAGTAGATGTAGAAGTGTCTGGATGAAGGATTTAGTAGGTGCGTGACTGACTGTATGAGTGAGTGATTAAATGTGTCTCACTGAATGCATGGGTTAGTGACTAAACTGTCTTAATTTGTGCATCATTATGTCTGTCGTCTGTAAACTGCTGCATGTGTTGATCAGTAGCTATATGAGTAACTATATGGGTTATTGATTGGTTGCCCAAGCATTTGTATGGGAGACTGAGTGTGTGTGTGGGTGGCTGGGAGGTGTATGACTCTGTGCATATATGTGTGAGCAGTTGATTCACTAGATGTATGGGTTCAAAAGTGCATGTGGAAACAGCTGTATGGGCGGTTGACTGTGTGCATGAGTGTATTGGTGAGTGAATGGATATCTCAGTGCTACATGTCAAAGTAAGTACATATGTAAAATACAGTACATGTGAGAGTTGACATATATAAATAACTGTGCATAGGAGCCAGTGAATGTGTGAGTGGCTGTATGCATCATTGTGAACTTGTATCCAGGATTGTATAAGAGAGTAAATATGTTTTAGTATATGTTTGAATAAGTAAGGTGTGTATAACTGTATAGTTGAGAAAATGGAGGTGTGATTGATTCTTTGCATGACTGACTAGGCGTCTGAGTAACTCCATGGATGAGTGACAGTCTGTGAGTGTATGTTTACACTGAGTGTATCTAAGGTTATATTAGAGTCTGAAGAGGTTCATTGTATTATCACATGAATGATGTCATCAGTGATGTGATCAGTAATGTCAAATGAGATGTCATCAGTGATGTCATCAGTGATGTCATTTGAGATGTCATCAGTGATGTCATCAGTGATGTCATCAGTGATGTCATTTGAGATGTCATCAGTGATGTCAGTGGTGGCAGGAATGCCGTCATCAGGATTGGCAGCCTTTGAGGGCAGCACAAAGCGTGAACCTTGGTAGGAACCAACAGTGTATCTGCATCCACCGGCGCATCCGATTGTAGCGTCAGACAGGTGTCTAACACGCATTCTTCTCCGCATAGCAGACACCTTAGTACAGGTAAAACACACCTTTGCCACATTGGTCGAAATGATAGAAACCAAGTCATGTTTAGGTCTCTAAGCCGGGAGAGTCCCAGGATTTTTGATATCCGGGCCCGGTATCCAATGGCTAGGATCGTATCTTCCATTGTCGCGAGAGTTTGATCTGTGACATGGGTTGCCATAACGAAAAATAAGGACTAGGAATAGGATTCCCGCAATTAGTCCTAGGATCAGGGGAAGTCCGCCAAAAATCGAATGGACGAAATCTGGAAAAATACCCAGTATGGCTTTGAATGGTGTTAATGCCATCGAAAATACTGTCTTAAATACCTTTGAGACCCCAGTGGTATCAGAAATATTTAAGATTTCGCTTAGGATTTCCGCGAAATGTACGGGGGAATTAGTTGATAATAATGTATGTATCTCTGCAGTCGTCCTTGCGACTTGTAGATCATATGTTTCTTTTGATGACGTGAGCCTTGTAGGCGTCTGAAGAAGCACTGTTTTCATTCTGCTTAAAGTATCTATTCGAATAGAAGTAATTTTCAAACCGGGCCATGCCCTTGCCTCCCTGTCTGGAAAGGAGCTGGGGAATAAAGAACGTCCACAGCACTTGACCTTCGCCGTTGTAGTTACTAGATAAGGAGTCCCGGGCATAAGACTGCAACATCTGCGGTCTACAATAAGAATGTAACTCCCATTATAGAGTCTTTGAAAGAATGGTTCTATTTCAGTTGCAGGTGCGCCTTGCTGGTAACATGAAAGGTTGTATGAATTCCCTTCACAGGCTCCATGCAAACTAATTCCGTTACACAGAAGCGTGCCGCTTAGTTACATAGCACAATTGTTGCCACTAAGAAACACTTTCTGTCCTTTATTACTGACACATGCATGTGAATAGGGCAGGTTCCAAGTTGTTTTAAGGTACCCCTTTCCCAATTTCTCGTACATGCCAGCCTGTATATATTTTTGGCAGTATTGAAACCTGAAGGTTGAGATTGGAATATTTATGATTCCGTGGATTATCCATTCACTGACAGGTCGTTCTGACATTGTCATTGGTAATCTTTCTAGTTTTTCAATGCTCAAGATTGTATAATCAGCACCCTTTTGCGCCATACCGATTTGTCTATCAGTAAGGTTAAAGATTTGGAATAGTGACGTTGTGTTGATTAAACGCCAAGGCACATAGCCTGAACGCAGATTTTGTAACGTCCAGCCAAGCTGTACAATGGAACGCAATTGTGACTGACCATGTTGTAATAACAGTAAGTCTTGCGATAATATATCGATTGCTGAAGACACAATGCTGTCCAATGAAAAAATTCTGGAGGACAGAGTCATTAACCCATTGTCCACTACAGAAAGTGATTTTTCCAAATTAATACGGTCAATTTCCCGTATTCTTTCTGCTGTTTCAATTTGAGTAACCTTCCAGGCCTCATTGTATGCTGCATATACAGAGGCTGCTATGAAACGCTTTTGACGCTGTTTGCGTGGTCCCAGTATGAAATCACGCAAGTCAGCACCATCAGTAAGTAAAGTTAGGTGTTGCTTAATTTCAGGCAGTGTGGAAGACTGTAGCCATTGAAGGCATAATTTGCCCACACTGTAGGTTGTTATTATCCCTGGGTGATGTCTTTGGGGATATCTTGGGTCTGGCCTGGTCATTTTAAAACCCTGTGTTTTATTCAGGAATCTTTCTTGACAGTTATTTGTATCTATGGGCCAGATCAACCATTGTTTCCAATCAGGATGTGTTCTGTTTTGGTTTAGTATATGGTTTACGTCTATTTCTTCATCTGTATCAGAGCTGTTGCTAAACATTGTTGGCTTTGGAATAGACGGTTTAATTAAATCTTTGATTTTGGCTAAGCCAAGACAGGTGGTTTGTTGAACAGTGTCATTTAAAAATATCATTTGTTCTGGGATCATGCAGGCTCTAAACAAAGCTTCTAAACCCTGTACTTGCCATTCTTTTGTACCCCAAACACTTTTTAAATCAACATTTTTGTCCCAATAATCAAATCCAAAAGTATTCATTTTTTCAAAGAATGAATCTGAATATATCAATTTTGTGTTGGTTATCATGGTTTTCATCCCTGTCTTGTTTGACAATTTGTAATAAAATGTTTCAGCATTAGTTATGTTAAAACCTGAAAAATATGAATATTTGTCATAAACGGTTCTTGAACTCCCTTTTGGAGGTGTTGCACAATGTTCCCATTGATTATAATTTAAAACATTTCTAGGTTGTGCAGATTTATGCAAAAAATGGTTACCATAATGGTTATAGCAATACATACTATCATAATTTGTAGAACCTTGCAAATAATCATGTTTTGTAAATTTAGCAGACATTACTAAGTCCGACATCATATTGTTAATACTTTCAAAGTCCCAATCATCAGCAAATGAGTTTGGTTTAGCAAAGTCACTCAAGGAGATCTTGATTTGGTGTGGATATTTCAGGATCTCGACCGGACCATAAATTTCATAGTCAGTGTTGTCCCAGGCTACCCCACCAGGTATTGGAATTGCTGTGAAGTTGGCTGAAGAAAGTTCTCTTTTCTCGACGTGTGAAGATGTGTGTGGTTTGAGGACCAAGTTGATGTTCTGACTTGCTGTGTCCATTTTAGCATATTTTCCCTCAATGAAGCGTCCCAAAGTAAATACCATGATGAGCCAAAGTATGAGGATAAATGTACCAAAACCCACCCAAAATTCAATCCATGGAGAAACCAGATATGTTTCTTTCAGTTGTTTCAAAAGTTCCTTAGCTTTGTCTTTAAAGGATTTTGATGATGGCTGTGTCTTTGGTTCACTGAAGCCTTCAGAGGAATCATCGAAGTTGATGAAGTAACCAGATGCAGTTCTGTCAATTGTTCCAATTGGTTCAGGATTTTTGTTTTTTGCATTGTCACTTGGTACTTCAGTATAGATTGGTGTGTCTCTGCTAAATGTTTTTATTTGGGTTTTCAGAGGTCTTAGTTCTATTGCATTGTTGCATAGTCCTTGTTGTTCTTCTGTAGGCGTTTCGAATGTGATGAGCCTCTTTGTTAGGACCTCTGTACTGGTAGCAAACCTTGGTGTTCTGCTACTTATTGGGAGTCCACTTGGCCTACCGTTTGTTATCGGCCACATGTTGTGGTTTTACCAGGTCGATGGATACAACTCGGTTCTCCTTTTTTCCAGCAAGTGGCGGTAGTACAACTGATCTTGTCCCGTTGACAGACAAGACAGGAACTGCTTTTCTGTAAGAAGGCCCAAATTCCTTCTTTACCGCGATCTTCTCCCTGACTAGATCCCCGACTTTTGGAATCCAGACAGGTCTTGCTGGGACAGGTGGTGATTCTTCAGTGGTCGTTGGCTGTTGTTTCAACTTTATGTTGCTCAGGTCTTTTCTTGTTTTGTTTAAGTCCTGCAAAATAGCCAAACGGTCTTTGACATCAAAGGTTTTTTCTATTACCACTGAAGTCTGACTATCAAGGTCAGAGATCAACATCCTAGTTCCGAATAATAATTCGTACGGACTGAATCCCTTCAGAGAATTTCTTGGCAAGTTATTTAGACTACGTTGGACACTTATTAGATGTTTGACCCACCCAGCTCCCGAACCTAATATCCTTTCTATTATAGATTGCTTTCTGCCTTGGTTTTTTCTTTACACCATCCCATACCCTCAGGAAGGAAGTGAGAAGATTCCCGCTGGGCTGTGCTCATTTGGCCATGTTTCCCCCCCAGGCTTGATTGCCTGAGTGAAAGAAATGGTCGAACGTAGCATGCTCTTAGCGTATATGCCATTTAGACTCGCAAATCTTGTATAATAGTCCGGACGTCAGCCGAGTGCTGGTGATCTATATTATAAGTGGAAATTAGCCTGTATATGTTAATCGCAAGCCATTCTTTTTGCTGGTAATATTATCTGCCTTGATACGACGAGGTATTAAACTGCTTCTCTCCCCACTGCGATCTCTGTTGCAGTTTGGGCAGTTTTTTACAAACATGGTGTAGTGCAGGCTCATGCCTGGCCACCAGTACCGTGATTGTAATTCTTCCAGAGAATCTTTTAATTTAAGGTGTCTGAGACCCTCGCCCATGTGTGCGTCTGCGATTAACAAGTTTCTCCTGTCCATGTTTGGAATCACTCTATCCCCCACTCCAGGGATTCGAGCAAAAGGGACGGAGTTTGCATCGATTATGTATGTGTAATTGAGTGGATAGTTGATCGGTAACGCTGAGCAGTCGCCTTTTGATGACGTTTTCACCGCCAGCAATGTTTCACCGTCAATGTATTTTAATGTACGCTTTTTTCGATCTACGGGAGCCGGTTTAGTGGCTGCCGCTGCGGCTGCTTCAGCCAATGAATTCCCTACAACGTGAACGCCATCACGTTGATGACTCAGTGAGTGTGTCACGTGAGTCTTTGGTAGTTCTTTTTTCAAAAGAGCTACTTGTTCCCAGAGCAGTCTCTGCTTTATTGGTGCATCTGTGTCATCTTTGTAACCGTTCTGAATCCATGTCTGCAAATCGCTGTTATATGATTAGTGTCGGGAATTCGCGATCCACATTATCCAGCGCCATTTTCAATGCGATTATTTCAGTTTGTTTTTCTGAATTAGTTTCTACTGAGTGTGATTTTGTTAATAGAGGTTTTAATTTACCTCCGCGCCACACTTCTTTTGTAATCTCACATGTGGGGTTGTATGCATGTTCTCCCCAAACGGAGGGTTGAGCATGTCCGTCTGTGTAGATTACACAGGCGTAATGTCTTAGAGGCAGAATGTCGATTGGCAGAGGATACGTCTTTTCATATTTTAGATTTCTTAATTCTTCTAGTTCTGGATCAAAGTAGTAATATACTTTGTCCGTTGTGATTGAATTCACCCATTGTATCCATTCCGGATTCAATGTTGTTGTTGGTAAATTACACGGTGCTGTTAGTGCCTCAAAGGCTGATTCTGCTGTTCTGACTGTGATATGTCTACCGTCAGCTATGTCTTTTTCTCTAGCTATTGCGGTTTGAACTGCACGAATGATTTTTTCTGTATTACTGAATTTCTGTTCAGCTTCTGTGTACATGTGTGATTTGAATGCAATTGGTACCTTATCTCCCTCATTAGAGGTTAGGTATGTGAATCCGCATCTCCCTGGGATGACTCGGATCACAAGGTTGCGTGTATTATCACGGGTTTCTAATTTTGTTTTAATTAGCATGTCTGTTTGTAAGGATCTCAAAATTTCTGTGTGTGTTTGAGTCCAACTGGATCTTTTAAAGTCTGGTTTAATTAGATCATAAAGGGGTTTGACCCTTTCTGCGTAATTTGCAATGTATGTTCTTCCGAAATTTAGGAAGCCTAGAATTGACTGTAGGTTTTTTAGTGTTTTTGGAGCTTGGATTACGGCACATTTCTCTAGGAAATTGTCTGCCAGGCTTTTACCTTCACTTGATAACTCATATCCTAAGAATAGGACTGTCAGATGGGCAATTCTGGACTTTTTAAAGTTGAATTTGTAACCCTCTGCAGCGAACCCAAGTATTATGGTGTTCACTCTTTTCAAGTGAGTCTCCAAGTCATCATCTGTTAAGTAAATGTCATCAACATAAGATAATGCTTCATCATCATATAGTTGTAGTAATTCTGTTACTCTCGCTGAGAATACCCCTGGGCTGTTCTTGTACCCCTGGGCTAACCGACAGAATTGTTTTTGAGTGCCATTTACTGAGAATGCAGTTAAATATCTGCTCTCCGGTGCTATATTTTGACAAAAGAATCCATTGGAAATGTCCAAGGTAGTTTTGTATTTTTTGCGCACTATGTTATTCATTAGTGCAGCACTGTGTGAGTTTTGCACTGCAAAAGTTTTGCAACATGTGTTAAGGTGTCGGTAATCCAAAACTAGACGGTATGAATTGTCTGGTTTGGAGACCGGAAACAAAGGATTGTTCATTTGTGAGGTGCAAGTTTCAATCACCCCCTGGTATTCTAGCTGATCTAGTATTTCATTTACTTGTTTTTTAGCTTCTTGCTTAATTGGGTACTGCCTTTGTGCAGTTGGTTGTGATTTTAACTGGATTTTGTGAGGAGGAGAATCCTCATCCCATCCTACATGATTTTTATATAAAGCAGGTGCTAAGGCCACTGCCCACTTTCTAGCAAGTGTGTATTTTTTATGAATCGGGATTTGATTCGAGAAGGCAGGCATAATTACTTCTTCGCCATGAGGGCACTCCCTGACAAACTCTGGTGGCCAGTCTTTTTCAGATAGAAGGATGTCATAACCCTTTGAGAGGTTATCCCAAAATAGTCCCCTTATTTTCCTAGTCTTATCTCCCTCTATACGTAATGTTATCTCGTATATCTTGTGGGGCTTGCTAATTCTGGTATCTGCAGTTTCCACTTGAAGGTATTCATTCGTGTCCACTGTCTCCAGATGATTCATAAGGACTTTGCGAGCTATGCTCACCTCTGCTGCGCTGTCTAGCATTGTCTGAGCCCACTCTCCGTTTTTCAGTTGTGTCCTCAGTATTCTCGGCATTGTTAACTACCTTGATACTGGCTACCTTCTTTTTTGGAAATTGTAATTTCTTTTTTAGTTGAGCAGGTTCCTTGTCTTTGGACTTGGCGTGCTCTTCTGATCGTCCTCTTCTTTCCGATTTCTGCGAGGAATTCTGAAAAGATTGAGAGGGACGTGTATCAATGTCTTGATATCTATCAGGTTTTTTAATATTATCCCTATTTCTAAGGTTATATCTATTCCCAGAGGGGTCACTCTGTGGTGACCTCTGTCTTTGGTTTGGAGATTTCTCTCTTCGCCTAGGAGACCTTCCTCTGGGCTGGAATTTCTTTTCTTTAGGATTGGATTGTTTGTTTCCATCCCAGTTCTTTTTTGGTGAATTATTATTATTAAAAAAAAAAATTTCTGGACTTGTAGTCAGTTGCGGTTTTACTGGTATTCCACCTAGACTATCTCTGCCTAGTTCTTCATAGGATTTTTCTATGATTCTGGCAATTTCAGCTGGTTGGTCTGCTATATCTGTCTCTTTTAACCTCTGGCGGATCGCCACGTTTGCTGCTTCACCTTTTATGTTGGCTAGTAATATAGCCGAGACCTGCTTGAAGTCTTTCAGTAATTTCATACCAAGAGTTAAAGCAGGTTCTGGACCGTATTCATCTTGAATTTGTTTTAGCACATCTGGTATCACCGAAATGGATGGGACACCGTGCGTTTTTGTGTAGATGGAAGCAAAGACTGTACCCCAAGTGTCACAGTCCTCAATGTGTGGTGCGATTCCCATTGGGAGACATATAGTCAGAATCCTGTGTTTTTCCAGCGGGCTGGTGTCAGGAAACACCGCCTCTATTTGGGTAATTTTCTGTGCCAACCAGAATGGTATCTGTTCCCGTTTAACTGGAACTTTACCTAGGCAGGATTGGATGTTTTGTGGTGTAATTTTATTTGTGTTCCCCTGGTGAGGGGTCAGCTGTGGAAGTTTAATCGCTGGCTGAATTGTTGAAGTCCGCATTACATACTGAACTAATTGTCTATGAATTTTTAGTAGTTGTTTTAGCTGTATTAATAGCTCTGCTGCAGGCATTCTTTCGATGTCTGGATGTGGTGTGTATCCGGCTAAGACCGGCCACGTTGCTCCTGGTCTACCTAAAGGACCGAGCCTTGTAATGTGATTGTTATGTATTAGGGCGCCATCAAATAAGAGCAAATGCTCTTGGAATTTGAGTGGTACTTCCACCTCCTCGAAAGGAGTGTAAATGTCAGGTGGTACCTCTATTTTGTAATAGTGGAAGTACTTTGTTAAAGCATTTGCTGCTGGAAAATGTATCCATGTATAGTATACCTCTGTCTGCCGATATTCATGTGCCTCAATTACGAATATGACTGTGCCACCTCTAGGTGTCAGTCCATTTTCTATAAGTTTTAAGGTTATAGATCTCCTTTTGCTGACCGGAATGAGTATTATATCCGCGTCTGCATCCTTTAGTGCAGTATCTGCTGCTGCTATTTCAGCTGCTAATCTAACTGCCTCTCTTTCTTCATCACTGTCTCCCATTTTACAGACAGGATGGTATTATGTCTATTTGCAGATCAGGTTTCTTTATGGAACAAAGATTAGATGCACAATATTATGGAACTGTTTTAATCCTTCAACGTTGACTAGACCAAGAACCATACATAGGAGTTTCCTCCTGCGAGGTTTTGGAGGATATAACCTTTCACCCACTCCAGACGTCTTTGGAGTATTCGGGAAAAGGGGTCTGAGTGAGAAAGCACGACTGAGTTACTCTAAATGTCTTACGTTAGTTTTATCGCCCTTTCCAAACGCGTTGGGCGCCATGTAGTGTAGCTCCTATTTTCCCAATAGGCTCTGCGCATTGGAATAGTACCTACAGCAGTAAAGGCCTAGGCCAGACGTTAACTAGGTCTACTACTGTCGATACTAGACTTAATTTTTGGGTTTGCCAGCTAAGCTCAGAGTTCGCTAGAAACTTTCTCGAATGTTCAAGGAAGGGATTAACTCCCCTGATTAGACAAGAAGGGATTTAGTTTCTGACAACCATAGAACATGACAACTTTGCTCTCCCCTAATCAAGAGTCAATCTCGAGAGTCGTGTGAGCACAAGGCAATTATTTTACTCAGTCAGTACGTGCATTCTTAGTCTCATCAGAATGTAGAGAAAAGGAAGAGACGGGCGTGTTCAATAAAAGATGTTATTTATTGATCAGTCTCTTTTCTCATACATGAGAAATGGATCGATATTATTGCAATACTTATAGTTAAGTAAAGTGCATACATTAAAAGCAATAGTATAAAATAATACTGTAAAAACATTGATATGGTTTCTGAGCCATATGATGTTTAAAATGATTAAAATATATTTACATACACATATACATTTGACTAAACGTACTCAACTGGTGTTTCTAAAATACGCCTACCCCGTGTACCTGACCTAAGTCTAATGCGTGGGCGGGAATAGAAAGATACAGTTTAAGTTAAGTTTGTTTTTGCCAAGTGAATAACTAAAGAATTCTCTGTGAGGGGTTATTCAGTTCTGTACCTGGAAGTTAGGATGAATGAGGAATGGTATCTCTTTCTCTGCTCTCGATATTCCAGGCTGCCTGCGAGGGCTACCCGGAAGCGCCGGTGCTGGGTCTCTCGGCTTGAGATAGCAGCGCGTCTCTCAGCGCGTCAGGAAGGCGGGGCTGCTGCCAGCGGGGTCTGCTTCTGCTCTCGGCTTCGGCAAGTATGGCTGCTCCGTCTTGTCACCACGCGTGTGTTTGCATAGGGCAAGGTCGGCAATATTTATACCTTAAAGGTGCCGAGATTGACGTAAGGATGGACATAGGTACGTCAATAAAGATGTCATACGACTTGCTCGTTAGCACATTCTTTTGCAAAAGTTCTCTGTGAAATCAAAACAATGGCCGCACGGATTATCCAGGTTGTCATAGGTTTGATTTGTTATGAGAACGTCGTATGCCTTATCAGGGGCTGGAGGAATGTCGCTTGTCTAATTAGATCTCAAGCGTTATGACCTAATCAGATAACACGTTCCTGTGCCGTAGTGTGACTGCGTCAGATAACGGTATCTGCATCATGGGGGATTTCTTGCCTCATGGGCTGACTGTTAGTTAACTTGATAGTTAGTTTAACCAGAATAGGGTCAGGAATAGGGGGACTGATTCAGAACCTATAGAAATACACGACATCATCAACATAGGCAATAAAAGTTTTGCAGCTTTTATCGGCAGAAATATGTCACCAAAGCCGCTTTTGCGGCAGAAAACTGCCGCTAAAACCACTTTTGCACCAGTTTTCTGCCAATAAAAACAGCAATAATTTTATTGGCTGTGTTCATAATATGCCCCTTAGTGTGCTTCAACTACACAGAGAAAGCATTATGAACAAGTAGTGAAAAAGTGATCAGTCAAAGACACTAAGAGTAATAGAGACGGAGTGAGTGAACAAGAGTGAGGAACTATGAGAAGAGAGGGACTGAGAAAAAGAGTGGAAGGAGTTGAGTAAGTAGGTAATAGAGAAAGGAATGAGGAAAGTAGCAAAGGCAGGAAACTGAGGGTTAAAGAAATGAAGCTGTGGAACTAATAGTAGGTGAATGTGATAGAAATGTAACGAAAAGAATACAAAACATTTACCTTATAATTGTCGTTAAATTACTCACTTTTTGTTTTTATACTTTCAATCTGTGAAAGAGAGAACAAACATTTGAAAAATATTAAAACATGTATTTAAAAATTACAAAAGACAAGGGAAAAGATTGAAGGACAAACAGTTTTTCAACATCTTTGACACTGACAGAAGCTTCTGCTTCTCCAGGCCCCCTACACAGTCCTAAAGATATACATTTTAAACTAACAGTATCTTGATGCAGATGGAGTGAGGCCTATCTTAAAACATGGTGCATCTTTTGCACTGCTGTTGTCTCAGAAAAGTGTCGCAAGACACTAACATTTTAAATGATTGCTTCAGGATGCCAATAAGATGTGTCCTATCCAGAGGTTTGTTTGAGGTGAGACCTACTCAGGGTTCCAAATGAAATTTCGAGTTGTTTGAAGAGAACAGAGGACATAATACATGTGAAGGCCTACCAATGAAGTAAGTCATGTCCACTTCACTCTTGAACAAAGGCCAGACCTCTTCTGTGTCCGTGGACAGACCTAAACTTCATCTGCACAATGTCATTCATAAACTTAGGAAACACAAGTGATGTAATTGAAAAATGTGGAGTATCTTTTCCTCATTTCACAATCACATCACCTGTGTTGCCTTTGCTTAGGTATCTCATACTGCAGATGTAGTCCAGCATATTAAACAGTACCTAGAAGTGCAGCACTGCATGCAACAACTTTGACACTTATAAAAGCTTTTGCTTCTGCATGCCCCCTACACAATGCTAATTATATACATTTTAAACTGATGGTATCTTGCTGGAGATGAACTGAAACCTATCTTGCAACATGGTGCATCTTTTACACAAAAGTGACCCACAATGGAGCAAAAGAGGCGCACGGCCACCATAAATCTGACCCTAACATTTTAAATGATTGTTTCAAGATGCCAATAAGGTGTAACCTATCCACAGATTTGTTTCAGGTAAGTCCTGCTCAGGGTTGCAGATGGAATTTAGGTTTGTTGAAGAATACAGAGAAGATAATACATATGGAGGCCTACCAACGAAGTGAGTAATGTCCACTGCACTCTTGAACAAATGTCAGACCTCCTCTGTCTCCAGGAATAGGCCTAAACCTCATCTACACAATGTGGTGTGTAATGTTAGGAAACACAGGTAATATAATTGAAAAACATGCACATTTTTTTGCTCATTCCACAATCATATGACCTGTGTTTCCTTTGCTTAGGTATCTCATTGTGGAAATGTAGTCTATCATATGAAAGACTACGTAGAATATGAGCACTGTATGCAAGAACTTTGCCACTTACAGAAGCCTCTCCTTCTCCATGCCTCCTACAAAGTTCTAAATGTACATCATAAATGGAAACAGTACAGAATTAATTATACATGTTAAATGGTTTATTTTTGCTGTTCTCAGAATGTATCAAATTTCACTAAAAACAGTGACTTGAAGGTATTCATCATATAACAGCGGGGGAAAAAAACACAATCAAAATGATTGGGTTTAAAAAACCCATACAACATAACAAATCAGAATTCAGAACTCCTTAAAGTTAACTTACTTTCCATGACGTCAAAGGATGTCCTATGAACAGCTTACACTCTGTTGTGCTGTTATTACTTTCAGCCCGCCACTTTCTGAAAGAAAACCTCCATCGTTTTGAAAAACATGTTACATACAATAAATGACTTCTTGCTCTCTACCACAAGTTTCCACAAGGCCAAATCTTGTCAGAGCCATTTATAACTCTTGGATTTCTTGTAAGCCAATCCCGTCATTTGGCATTTCCGCAACTTTCAGAATTAAAATGTTGAAGATCATTTTCACAATCCTGGACTAGTAATATCTTCCCCTTCTTCCTCAGTCATGTTCTACATTTCCTATGACACTGATACTGCTTACTATGAAGCAGACTTACACTACCTCTATGACTACTACAATTATTTAATTCTCTACATCACTTTTAATCACAAAGCAATGTAAAACAGTAGACAGCATTGCAGACTTACATTCCCTCTACTCTATGTTTTGATTGGCTGCTTCAATTAGCTTATAAAAAGAAATAGTTTTTCTGAACTCATTCAAAGTGCACTTATTTCTCCATGACGTCCAGTCTTATGGTTAGAAGTTATGTCTCTGAACTACACTTATCCTCAAGGCCAAATCGTGTACGAGCCATTAGAACTTCTTGAAATTACTCAGAGCACATCCCGAGATTCTTTCCCTAAAATTTTGGTTTTAAAAACACCAGGTAAGAGTTTTTAAGGTCATACGGCAATTTTTTTTTGAAAATTAAAACAGAATCATTGCAGAATGACCAGCCATTTCTAGACTTTAAATAAGCTGTGTAATGTCCTGATGTTGTTGAAGGACCGTCATGATATATAATTGCTGCAGTTACAAAAGTCCTTCCTGATATTGACAACTGCAAAGCCACAAAATTTTTAATTAAAGTTGTCAATTTTGTTCCATCAGGCCTACATCGTTGGAACATTAAAATGACATACTGGCCATATGTTCGTATAAATAATGTGGACATCATTTCAGATTTACATTGGATACACTCCATGTTGTGATCAGCTGCTTTTACTAGCTTATTAAAGGAGACTGATTTACTGTCTGGCAAAGTTAAATATATAAATCTTTCTGAGTCTACACTAGTAGTACTTGATACCCTACAGTTCTCGCAGTCAGGCTGCCATTGATAAGAAAGCCCAAACAGCTGATCTACATCTACACCTTCAGCATGCAATACATCAAGCATATACATTAAAAACTCCTGACAATCTTGCTGAATATTTTGAGAGAATTGTGTTTGGCCTGAACATCTGTCTAACAGATTTCGAATTTCAGACACACTTTCTATGTTTGTTCTATCAGTGCTACATTTTTCTAAGACAGAATTTAACAAACTGCAAAATCTTTGATCAGAATTGACCACAATCTCTTCTTTTACATTTTCTAGAGAAAACAAAACATTAACCACTACATTAGCATAGCAGTTGACACCAGAACTGTTTTCAAATTGAAAACCAACAACATCTTCAACAGAATCCTTTTTGTTTCTGCTTATAATTTCAGGTTCATCGACTTTTCGTCTTTTTGCTACAACCTCCCCAGTATTGGTCACATTTCTTCGTTTCCGGCCTACCACACATTTCTCAAACAAAGGATATTGAGGCAAATGTGGCGCATACTCTCTTCTTAACCTATTGTATTCCTTAACACAATCTAGATCCGCACAAATGCTTGTGACATCACACTCAATCGAGTACAATCCCGATAAAGTTCTAACTCGTGACAATGCCACATATGCCATACCCTCCTTGAACACAGAACTGCCAATATTCACCAATGCACTGTCTACACTTAAACCTTGCGATTTATGGATTGTCACCGCATATGCCAAGCAAACAGGAAACTGCTTACGGCGAACATATAAGTCTTTTACAAGCAAAAATCTAGCAGAACAACGACCAATTAGCTGTACTTCCTCAATGCCATCAAATTTAATTTTTAAAAATTCAATTCCATCTCTATTTCTGTATTTTACAAAATCAACAACATTACCCATTGATCCATTTACCAGACCTCTTTCAACATGTAAATTCCTTCTTAAAATTATACGGCAGTTCAAGCACACATTCAGAGTCTTTTCAAAACCTGCAGTTTTAGATATACTCTTCTCTAATGAATCCAATTTTGTTTTCAGATTCTCAGACAAAATAATTGTTGATCCCATATGCTCTACTCTGTCAATAGCTTCCAGTTTCACAATCTCTTGCTTTTCTAAATGCAACATTTTGTTGTTGAATTTGGCACATTCTGCAAGAGTTGGCATCAAACATATTCCAGATTTCTTCTCAGTAATTTGCTGAAATATATTCTCAGGCACAACATCTTGTTCTGGATATAAATTTGACAGTAATCGTGCATGTAAAGCTTCTTTCCCATGCTCGGTCACTTTTCCAATTCTAACATCTTGTAGAATAGTCTTGTAAACTTCATCCTTCGCCTGGCGCATATTTTCATGCAGTTCAGCATAATTGAAGTTTAACCATATATTGACGTTGCCAATGCTGCCTAGGCACTTCCTGGTATCTTCATGCGTGAGCATTTTGAACACAGGTTGCCCTTTCACTGGTGTCAGCTGCAGAAGATCTCCGAAAACAATGATGTGTTTGCCACCAAATAACACATCATACTCTGTTTTGAGAACTTCTTGCATTCTCAAATGCACAAAGGCAAGCATGACATTGGAAACCATGCTTACTTCGTCAATGATAAGAAGTTTCATTTTCCTCAAGATTCTTGAAACTTCAAAACAAGCATCTCCAGATAGCTTGTGATATTGTAATTTGTTGTCATGCTCCACTGGCAGCATCAGTAAACGATGTAAAGTAATCCCTTTAATGTTATGTGCTGCCAGTCCAGTTGGAGCGGTGACAACACAAGACAGCGATGACTCTGTCCTTTCCTGCAAATAACATGAAATTGCTTTAATAAGGAAACTTTTTCCAGTTCCCGCTTCTCCACTCACGTACAGCTGTGACAGGCTTCAACGATGTACATGAGCACTCTTTCTTGTCATGACTTAATCCATGATCAATTTGCATGGTAACTTCGTCATATATTTTCCTCTGCTCAACGTTGAGTTGTCTTTCCAACTCTTCTAAGTTAACCGCATCCTCCTGAGCATGTGCCATGGCTCTTTCCACTTCATTCATAGCAGTGGCAGCTTAATTTTCGATAACAGGTCCTCCTAGTGGATCCTGACTCAATGAAGCAGAACTCTGACTGTCCTGAGAACTGTCTCTGGCAATCTCGGCTGCAATCATTGCTTCCTGCTCAATTCCCGCATTCAACATTTCTACATATTTGGGAAAAGCAGGACATTCTATGGTCTCCTTGGCGGCATTGAAAGAGTCTTCGTAACAGAGAAAATCTCCAAGCAGTTCCTCTTCTGCACGCCAAGGCTTGAAAAGTTGCAAAAGTGCTAAATAGAAAAACTCCTTTTTTTCAGGAGATTCGCCACTCAATTTTCGATGGTTTACCAAGTGGCATTTTCTTTGCTTGACCAGACATCCCTCACTTCCTATTACAGCATACACTCCTTTCTCAGTATCTTCTTTGATGTTCCTCTTGAATATGTAATTTTGAAGAACCTCATACAGACAAACATTCTCGAGGTGAATGCTTCGATTTGGATAATATGTATCCAACATGTTGGTCTTCAAAATGTCGGTACTGTTTGGCTCCTTTTCCGCCAAATACTCAATTTCCCACACAGGTTTGAGAACTCGATTACGCGTTGCAGCAAGACCAAGACTCGCCCAAACAATACTCCTGGACTTGGCATAGAGACTTGCTGAAGACAACCGGTCAGAACATTCGTACGCTCCAATTTCTCGATGCGACAACATCTTCAGACTGAAACTGTACAACTTCTTGCTGAGGCTCTTTTCATGGGAAATGTCCTCCCACATATCCTTCAACTCTGTCTTCTCTTTTTTGGTGATGTAAGACGTCACATACCGAGCCACAGCCATACAGTTATCAGCCACAAACTGTATATCCATGTTAGCATTCCACATGGACAAAATCACCGGGTTGTAGTCGTTGATGTACTTGGACTCTTCGTTCCTCTTCAAATTGTATGTGTTTTTAGGTGATTTCTTCATCACATTATGTCGCAGCGAAGACATCAAACTGTTTACTCTTCCTTTAGAAATCACCGGTCGTGGAAAGCCGAAACGACATTTGGTGTAGAACTTGTCCTTGTTTCGGAATTTACGACGACAGTACTTTCCACATCGATGGCTTTGGAAACGCAGAACTTTTTCTCTTAGGCTTTTCTTCTCCTTTGCGTTTGGAACAGCACACGTAGAATACTGTTGTATAAAACTCATCACTGAGTCTTCTGGATCCGTTCCAAATTTAGGTGCATCCTTGATCCACAGCAACATATGTATATGAGGAGCACCTCTTGCTTGGTACTCCTTTCTCCAGAAGAAATCCAACACCTCTCCAAGAGGTGGATTCTTCTTATTCATGATGAAAGACATCATAGCTTCAAATCTATGATTGAAGTACCTACATACATTGACTGGATCCAAAGAGCACAGTTCTCCGGGTGTCTTGAATTCGATGTTTTCTACGTTAGCATTTGCCTCTCGTAGAAATTCAAGTAAGTCTTCCCAGCCATATTCGGCACAGCTCAGAGTGAGGAACCATGTGGGAGTTCCTAAGTTCCTCAGCATACATTTTAAATCACCATGACGACGGTACCAGTACTCATTAGTACCACGCTGACACGCCATGAGATTAATCAGGTGAGAATCCAAAATACTGTCTTGGACATTGACTTTATCCATAAAGTCACTTGCCGAGATGTTTTGCATGTGTATACCACTTTTCAAGATGTGGTTCACTGCATATGACAGTCCAGACAGATCGCTTTCAAACAGGAGATGAAACAAATAAGGAATGCATTGTCGAAACCTAGCATCTCCTGCATACAATCGCAAAGTCCGGTATTCAGAAGCAGGAATTTGATGAGGTCGCTCATCATATCTTCCTCCCTGACCTGTTGGAAAAAGCTGTGTGAAACACCGAGCTTCCAAACTTTCCTCCCAAACACTAATGGGACTCCCTTTGGCTTGTTTCATTTGAAACAACTCAATAGCATTCCCCATGACTTCCTTGGAATGCAAAGGATGAACACTATAATGTTCATATATTTCTTCACTAGTAGAGGGTTCTACTTTCTCAATTTGACCAGCACACAAATCGCTATCCTCTTCCTCACTTACTTCCTCTTCTGCAACATATACATTCTTATAGTATTTATTATTTTTTTTCAAACACAATGTTGCCTTTTTAACTTTCCTAACATCCACTAAATCTTGCCATATTTTCTTATTCTTTGTCGGAACCCCATTAACTAAGATAACCAGAGGTTCCTCTTCCACTTTTTCTACTCCAATTGTGTTAATGTTTTTCTTCAAATCTAGAGGCAAATAAACAACTCTTCCCTTTAATCCTCTCTGTAAATCTGATGGAGGCAATTTCCCTGTCTTTGGCTCCATTCTTACAATAGCCTGAAAGGGATGGATACTTTGAATCAAAATAGATTCATAAGTATTTAAATCCTTCAATTCAGAAGGAATCTCAACCAATTCCAGATTATTATGAACTGCTCTAGCAGGCATCTGGTTTTGATTTAATTTGCAACAACAATAAGTACACACACGTTGATCCAATCCCAAATCAAAACAATTTTCTGCCATCAAGTATGTTGCGAAATCCTTCCATTCACTATTATTTTCCCTTTCACTTTTTGCATATAAATCCACTAACTTAGTCTGATTCTTATAATAAGTGTGTCGACAACACACACAAGTGAAATTTGGCCTCTCACTTGATTTGACCTGAAACGTCGCAATTTCCCTCTGGAAATTATCTGTACTGGAAACCTGTACACTATCTTCCACATTACCCGCTTCTTCTTGGTCAATTTCAACATTCTCCTCTTTACTTCCAAAGTAACAAAACTCAATTTCTTCACATATATTCTTCACATCTATTTCAGAACCATGCAAAAGAGCAGCGCATAATTGTTTAAGCATAATTGCTGGACTCTTAGCATAATACAACATTCTAACTAATTTCCTCACTTTATTATGATGCACTGCTAGCATCCTGAAATGATGAAAAACACTCTGGCATACTCTCCTGGAAAGACAAGCCAGTGAATGACCATGCAAACCTGTCACTTCTCTCACTCTGCAAGGATCTAATTCTTGCAACAACCTCATTTTCTGCTTCAAACTTTTCTTATTAAATGACCGTACAAAATCACAAAGCAAATCGATGGAATCCTGTCGCACACTGCAAATACTACTACACTTCCAGGTGTACACAGGACCCTTAGCACGTCTTCCTAAAACCTCATTACCTAACACCTCTTCTGCCTCTGTTGTCACAAGTTTTTCTTTTTCAACTGGACAACCATCTTTCACTTCATAAGCTCGACCACTGGTGTCAACTGCATGCACCAAATCATTATCCTGGAAATAACTCTCCTCATTAAAAAATGCCTCACAGCTTGAACTATGCATCCATTCTCCAGAAAAAACTTCACAAAAATTACTACGATTAACTATTCTCTTCCATCTACTATTTCTTTTGAAATCATAAATTGCCTTGTTTAGCTTCCTAATTCTATTGATTATCAAAATAAATAACTTACGTTTAATTTCAAATGCCTGATCAATAACTTTCTCAACTTTTTTTTTTCTCTTATAAAAAAACACTTTCTGTTGACCTTTCTTAATATTTTTTAACAAATTGCCAATTATCCTGTTGCGGAACATTCGTTTACGAATGTCCCTAAACTGTTGTTTCCTTCTACTATCATGCACAGAGTTATCTCTTGCTCTAGCAGTAACATTTTTCATTGGCCTTTCCTTTCCGTTTGAATTGCTTCTCTTTTTCTGGACTGAAACATTTTCTGTAGTAATATTTTTTTTACTACAAATATTTCTTATGAATGTTTTTGTACTCTTACCCGGTGCTTTCTTGGTGACTTGACAAATCTTTTTGTTAGAAGACTGCTGCTTTTTTTCATTAACCTGCTGTCTTTGACGTTTTGCAGCCTTTCTCACTCTTTCTTTGGTTGGCATGCTGAAATCTTGAAATGATCTGCAGTTGAATCTGTGGTAAAATATAATAAAAAATGTTATTAACCACTATTACCCAACAGTAAATCAATAACAGTAATCAAAAACTTAAAACACTACTTGACATTTTTACATAGAAGATTTTTTAGTGCTTGGCAAATTTAGAATACAGAAATAGCAGAAAAGAAATGGAATTTATATTCATGTTACCTGTGCTATTTTATATGTGAATCTGATCTAATTTTATGAGCATATTTTAATATTTTATTGAAGACACTACACATAACCTGTTTTTGAAGGTGTCTTTATTTTTAAATTAAACGGTTTACATTTTTACTTTTTATTTATTATAAATTTTTAAAATAAATGTTTATAGTTCCATAGGCTCAAGCACGTCAGCTTCCCATCCTATGTCATATAATTCGGACAAATCTGCATCCTCATCACGTTCTTCTTCATCCTCAGGATTTAAATCATCCAAGGGATCAACATCCACTGATGTTTCAATTACGAGTTCAATGATGAGGTCAAAATCAACTGATTGCTGATTGTCGCTCATGTTGATGTTGTCTTTATCTTTAAAGAAAGATAACAACAATGAGATGTTGCAGAGTAAGAGACAAATCTCAGAGATTATAATAGTAAAATTGTTTAACAAGAGTAACATTTTGCAGCTATTATATAGCCATGTCCAACGATGCTGAGCAGGTGAAGCCTATGTCTAATTTTTCAGTGAACAGGACTCATCTCTTCTTAACCTTGGATAAGCCTCACCGACTCTGTGTCCCCTGCACATACTTAAATGTAAAGGGGCAGATTTATGTTAAATGGCACATCCCCAGGCATGCACCAGTTAACGTGCACCGCTGCTCTGCCACTCATGGTGTGCCGCATTTACAATCAGATAGGAGAAAACTACATCAAAACCCTGCGCCTGCTTGAAGCAGGCATAGGTCTTGACGCAACATTGTGGAGATGGGGCACCCCTGAGCCTTGCTGGAGCTGAATCACACTTGCGATACAACTCCAGCAATGCGCCACCTTTACGGCACAGATGTGTCACGCATCTGTGCCATTTTTGCCCCATGCTGCGCCGCATTGTAAATGCAGCACACCATGGGTGGCGGAACAGCAGCGCAGGATGACTGGCACATCCCTGGTGATGCGCCAGTCATCATAAATGTATCCCTAAGCTTCTTATCTTGTTACAGATGAACCGCCATATGTATCATCAAACTATTTTGCATTTCCTAAATAGCGAATTTTAAGGAATAAATAGCGATTCTTTACCATTCCTAATTTGCAATGAGCAAATTGCTAATTGCAAATTACCCATTCATTTCCATGGGCCAGGAGGCCCATAGGAATGAAGGTGCAATTTGCGATTAGCAATTAGCTCATCGCAAATTAGGAATTTTTTCAAGGGTGCAGGGGTGTCTCAAGAACACCCTGCTGCAGCCCCTGAAAAAGAAATTTGGGGGCATATGGTGCACATACATGCCCTAAGGGCATGTATGGGCGTCATATGGCACCTTTTGTTTTTTGGAAAAAAAGCTTTTTGAAAAGAATTCGCAAATTACCACCAACTAGAAGTTGGTGGTAATTTGCAAATCCTTAATGGCATTTTTTGCATATTTTTTGTTTGATACATTGCATTTAAAGAATCGCAAAATTTGCAAATCCTTCAGTGCAATCGCAAAATAAGGAATAGCAAATTTTGCTATTCCTTATTTTGCATCAAACTTGTTTGATACATACCATTTGTCTAATTAGCATTCGCAAAGGCTGAAATTCACAGAATTTTGGCTTTGCGAATGCTAATTAGCTTGATACATATGGCCCCAAGTGAGGCCTGTCTTGAAACATGGTGCATCTTTTGCATCACTGCTGCATCGGTTTCATGTGGCACGTTTTTTTTACACCATGACACATCTGCCTAAATGCATCAATTTGTAATTTTGTCGCATTATAGCAAATCTTTTGCACCGCCGCTGCATCAGAAAAGTGACGCACAGTGGCGCAAAAGAGGCATACACCTATCATAAATCTGTCCTTACTTCTCTGTTATAAACTCAAAAGTACCTGTCTGAACTTAAACCCAACAGTGCCCTATCTCTACTGATATATTTATTTTTTATGCAAATTACAGCAATAAAATGGAAGGTGAGCAGAATGTTTCCTTCGAAATTGTTCTGGAGAACAACACAGAAAAAGATATTGAGGACAATGATGACTCAGATTTCATGGATGAATCACGGGACCATGAATTAGTTCAATGTGTAGAATCTGTGGATCATTTACTTCATTATGATGACGGTCAAATGTGGGAACTTATGTTCACTCAACAAGAGGACATATCGGACAGTCAAATGCTAGACGTTCTATTAAATTTTGAAAAACAATCCGAAAAATAAAATTGTATGTAATATTAAAAAATTGTTTGAGTCTTTAATCATTTTTATATGTAATTCATAAACTAGTTAAATGTTAGAAATGTTATTACATTTTCAAACACAATCACAATAATAAATAATTGCTTAAAAAATAAAAAAAATTAAAAAATAATCAACAAAACCAACAATCAATTAACATACAGTATTTGAAAAGTCTATCATTCTTTTTTCCTTATAGTACGCTGCCCAGAACGCTTCCCGGTTCGCGAACCGGGCGCTACCCACGCAAAAAAACAAAAAAAATTATTTTTTTTGCCCCGCGGGGCCCTTTTAAAGCCTCCACATTAAACCTAGGGGGTCAGGGAGGATCTACTATGCCCCCTTATGGTCATTTCCCCCTTTGTTTTGGCCTCCTCTTGTCTCTCAATCCTACCGAGAGACAAGATGGCGGCCGCTCCGGACTGTTTAGAATGTTGACAGACACCGGAGAGCCAATCAGCTTCGCTACGCGAAGTTCCGTTACGCGTAAAGTCCGCGAACCGGAGCGCTGCCCGGTCCGCTGTTACAGATATATATCTTTTTTTGAACGTTAATTTCTCAAAATCCACTGAAGCACATATATTGAGACCTAGAAAAGGCACATCGGGCTACCAGTCCCTACAATTTTGCCAAGTTTTGTGGAAATCCATTCAGCCGTACGGGCTAAAAGTGAGGCCAACCGCCCTATGGAAAACTCAATGTTAAAAACACGTTTTGGGACCCCCCTTTTTTCTCGGCCCCCCCTTGACCAACCCCCCCCAAATTTCTAGGGGCTGCTCAGAAACAAAATGTTCCATTTTCCAGAAAATTTCAGCCAATTCCGTCCACAAACGCCAAAGTTATTAGACATAGAATTTTCAAAAATCCCATAGGGAAAAAATCCTAACTATATATACCTACTGGCGACCGCCAGTAGGTAATATGTTTTAAACGTATATATCTCTGAAACTACTAAACGGATTTACACCAAATCACAAAAAGCATGCTTTCTCTACCTGCTGAATGAAATTACACCAGATTTGGCAGAAAGGTAGCTGTTGGTCCAGAAAGCGACCTTTTTGTGTATGGGTGTACATTAGTTGCACAGTTATTACAAGAACTTCAATATTGTATATAGGGACACACAAACTCTGAAGATCATGCTGAAATATGATTGGCTGCCAACACTTCAGGTGGGAAGTACCATCTTAGGATTCAGGGCAGGGTAGGAATACCCAGACCCCCTAGGCCTCTTGGTGGATTCCCAAAGGGATCCTGCGAGGGCAAAATAATGTTAAAAAAATTATTTTGTCTTGAATGCATGACAAGCCTGCTTTTAAAAGAAAAACAAGCACAATCTACTGTGCTTATTTTTATTATAGCCTCCGAGTGGACAATGTCCCAGGACATACTATAAAAACAGGAGGTGGTGGCACTGCCCCCCCCCCAGGACTTATGAAACCCCATGGGAGGTGGCAGTCCCTGTGGCTTTTATAAGTATAAAGGAATGCGGGGGTCCACGTGGCCCCCCGCAGGCCCAATGACTGTCACCTCCCTGGGGCACTTATAAAATATGTATGCAGGCAGGCCTGCTAGGCCCGCTAGCCCCCCTGGGAACATCACCTCCCTGGTTTAAATCTATTCAAATAAATGTGGAGGGACCCATGCAGCCAGCCCGCGCACTGGAGACTGCCACCTACCTGGGGCAAATTACAGTAAAAGAATGTGAGAGGCCACCATTGCCCCCCCCCGGCAGCACTGGGGAGGTAGTGCTGCCGTCGGCCAATGGCCGACGCGGCCCCGCCCATTTTGCGGAAGTGCCGCACTTCTGCAAAATCGCGGCCGCCGTTAAGGTGTTAAAACAAATCGATTTTTATGTAATGCAGAAATATCGATTTTGTAAATTTTGCTGTCAAAATATTGTAAATTATATCGATTTTTTTTGTTTATTTTTGGTGCTCTATTATTATTACTTAGTATTAGTTAATATATGTTTTATAAAAAAAATGTTAAAATTTTTGTTTTCTTTTTTTAATTAAGTTTTAGTAGGGTTGGTTTATAGGGGATAAGGATAGGAAGTGATTAAAAAAAATTGTTATAAAATGTAAATATTTTTTAAAAATGCATAAAGTTTTAGGTGCGGGATATTGGGTTTATTGGGGATAAGGGTGGGGAGTGATATAAAAAATAAAAATGTACAAAAATGTTTAAATCTTTTTACAAATACTTGAAATATTATGGGGCCTATTATCATAGCAGGCGGATTATCACCGCCAAAGCACCCCGTCGGACAGCCATTTTACCCCCACCACATTAGCATGGGGGGTACCGCGGGAGACGGAAAGACCATCTGCTGCTTTTCGCCGGCAGGCAATCGTCACGTTTGCCTGCCGGGCTGAAAAGACCCATTATATGGTGTCGGAGCCTTGCAGGCACCGCCATCCATATTATGATGTGTTCGGTGTGCATATATTTCCGCCATCGATAGGCATTCAGAGTTTACTTTGGGGGCCCGTTGCGGGCCCACGGGGGTGGGGTATGGGGTTCTGCACTTGGGGGTACCAATGGTACCCCCCTACATTGGCATTCACAAGGTGGAAGGCACAGTGTGGTGCCTGTCATGGGGTGCATGCCAATGCACAACATGCATTTTTACCATTTTGGTTGGTGCTGCTTACAGCACCGCCCGCCACAATGTTAAATATGCGGGATGAGACCACCAGGGTGGCGGTTGCATCCTAATAGGCACAGTGGGACCGCCGCACCTCTGGTGGCCGGCCCAGTTTACTGTTACGGTGGCTGGTAGACTTTGCCGCCCACCATCGCAATGGGCCCCTTAGTTGTGTGATGTTGGATTTATAGCGGATAAGGATGTGGAGTAATTAAAAAATGTGGGATTGAAATGTAATTATTTAACAAAATTTGTAAAGTTTTAGTAGTGGGATGTTGTATCTAGAGGGGACTAGGGTGGGGAGAAATTTGAAAATATTGTTTGTACATTTTTAATATTTTCTAGATTTTTTAAAAGAATTTAGTAGTGTGATGTTGCATTATTTTGGGATTGGGTTATGGTGTAGTTTTTTAATGCTGTTTAAAAATAAAAAGTTTTTTAAAGTACAAGTAGATTTTTTTAAATATTTAAAAATGAACTTGTAGTATGTCAGTAACACTGTACATTTAACGTGTACATTCTTCTCAGAGTGCTCCTATCATTCTATCTCCCTTCACTCTGTTCCTCAACGACAGTTTGCTGTTGGTGCTTGACACTCTGGCAACCTCCATCGTGGGCTCCCTTTCTTCTGTACTTTTTGAAAATAAATCCTTGTTCTACTATCAACTTGGATCCGCAGTTTATTCGTGATTTACCCCATACCACATTTGGTACCAGGAGTGGGGAGAATTTATATTTTTTCACTTCAATTTTATTTCAACTGGATTTTGCCGGATCTTACTCTGTTCTTTATTTTAATCTGGAGCCCATTTATTTTAATCTGGAGCCTACAGGCGTACCTGTCTCGACCACCTTGAACTTAATTCTACATTCCGGAAGGTTGGTCAGACATTATTTACGATATTCAACAATTTATTGTGGAACTTAGTTTGTCCCCGAGCTCTTCTTTTTCAAACTTAAACATTCCACCAGCATATTCGTCAAGTTCTCCAGCAGCGCTTCACGTCACAATCCTAGGCTCATCGTCACTTCGCTGCAGAACCGTTAGGTGTATGCCGACACTGAGACATTTTGGGAGAGTTGAACGCTGATATTTGGTAAGCGTTATTCCCCCCTTTTGTGAGAATCAGGCTCATATCATGAGTTTGTACGAGTAGATACCGAGTTAAATATCGTTTCGTTACTTTTAGATTAAATATGTGGAACAAATGGTCCATTCTTCATTTGGTGTATACAGATAAATGAGGAGACCCATCCGAATTGAAATTTGAATACAGGTACTATTTAATGTTGGTGGGATCTTGTGGATATTGTACAGACAGAGATGGAGGATATAATATAGGATCTCTTGTCTCTTCATTATTTTTGTAGGATTCTACAATATAGAGTGGCCCAGAGTCAGAACCAGTGGTCCCTTCAAATATACAGAATAATTTTGGAGATTGAGCATTAAGGATGTCCTGATTGAACTAAGGTATATCGCCTAAAAACTCTATTAAGCCTTACATCAATATAAGTACTACGTGCAGTTGTAGGCACTGATAGATATAATTTCCTTTACAGTGCTCCCTTTTTTTTCCGCTATTGCACGCTATTCTACATCTGCAATCAATTCCCCACGGAGTGATGAATTGGTAAATATTGATTTTGGAGTTCCCAATTTTATCAACTCTTTGTTTGGGAGCGAGTAATTATATGTTTTTAATATTTATTGGTATAGGATTAAAGAATAAGCCATGGGAATGTGGGAATAAGCACCACCCCCATCGTTTTGGAAGGGTAAGCTAACTAGGTTTAGTATGGTCTTACCTTTCATCAAATAAGTTCTGTGGCAGCAGTTTCTAGAACTATTATCTCTTGTTTTGTAGGGTCATCCATGATCCCAAGTTACCCTTCTTTCTTTTTCGTCCTGAAGAAGACTCGCATGGCTCAGGCTTAAATGACCGACAGGCCGTAAAGACGAGTCGAAACGTCAACGTATCTATTTAAAAACCTGGACCATTTTTGCTTTTGTATATTGATGTGCGGACATTTTTGACACTGATGAGTCATGAACACTTAATAGTAGCTTTAAAAAAAAAGGTGTCTTACCTTAGCCAGGTTGAACAGTACGGTCAATTGATTTATCGTCTGTTGTTTAGTCAATTATTATGAATATTTTATGTCACAATATTTTTCTGTGAATTCATTTCCTTCTCAAATTGCACATACTTTTTTTACTCCTTTTTCTATCTGCACGCTCCAATTGGGGTAACTTTTGTTATATAACCCAAATCAATTGTTTGCAATGATTAACATGTTGACCTTGGTTGATTAAATAATTCTCAGGGTTTGATAATTTGTGTTGCTGTTGCCCTTTTCACATTTTGTTGTTATGAAGAATGAGAAACATTTACTTGAACAGAGCTGATCTTGAGTGACGTGCTCCTAACTTTGTTGATTCAGAAAAGTTACTGATTAATTCAGCTACTATAAAACATAGAGGTCTTGGACCATTTTTCTATATCGCAGAACCGCTAAGCACTGTGGGAGCAGCGTGTCGACGGGAAGTCCTGCAAAGCACTCTGGGAACAGCGTGTTGAAGTCACACGCTCTGCAGTCAGTTTGAGTAAGCCGTTAAGTGTTTCCGACTTTACTCCAAAGTTTCTCCTCTTAGTGCGATCTCCTCAACAAACGGTGGTTCGCACACCATTAACCTCAATAATCCAACGGTTCTCCATAGCTCTTCTCTCTGTTTATACCCATCTGTAAGGTTTTACAAACGATGATTCGCACACCATCAACTTCAGCATTTGCTTTCCTTTTGAACAAAAGTTGGTACAACCGTAAGTTCACTGTTTTACTTATTCATCTTACTTTATCTGATGGGTACCACTTTGGTTAGTCATCTAATCCTCATGGCTACTGCCCAAGGAGTCATACAGCCATCACCTTTCCTACAGAAACCAGGTAAACCAGACTTAAAATGGTCTGAATGGAACTATTTAACTGCAATTGATGCCGATGGTTATTCTCCCAAAAGGAAATTAGCTCTTTTAATTAATCATCTTGGAGCTGCTGGTCACAGGGTCTTTGAGAACCTTCCCCATTTTCCTCGGCCAGTCTCAGAAGATGCTGTCTGGAATGTGTTTTTAGAAGCAAAATTACGTATGGGGAAACAATATCCTGACTCAACAAGTGTTCTTCTAGAGAGATTGAATTTTGCAATGTGCAAACAGTCCCCAGAGGAATCTCTAGAAGACTATATTGCAAGATTAAGAGTTCTAGCTGAAAAATTTGATTTTGGTGCTAGTGTCGACACGTATATTAGAGATCAATTTGAGTTTTATTGCCATTCTAAATAAATACAAGAACGCTTCCTTACTTCTTGTAATTCCACTTTGGCTGAAACAATTGACGTAGCCAAACGTATTGAAAGGTCAATTGTTACGTCCAAAGTCCTAGCCAGTAACCAACATACTGGTTTTTCTTCTCAAATTAATACTCAAACCAGTTCTCCTGACGCCTCCCAAACCATGAATTGTGTCTCTGACAGTAATACTGTATGTGTTATTAATTCAAAACAAGGGCCAGAAAGGAGATTTAATAGAAACCAACCCACAAGATCTCAACTCATTTGTTTTCGTTGTGGTTCTAGAAACCACATAGGGAACAATCCTACATGTGCTGCTTTAGAGAAAAAATGTATGAAGTGTAAAAAATTGGGGCATTTTGAAAACCTATGTAACAAAAGGACTTACACTCCTTTTAATAGCAATTCTAGACCCAGAATAGCTAACATATCATTAGATTCACCTGTAACACAAGACTGTGCATCTCAGTTTGCAAACATGATTGTAACAAATGACATCCCTGAATTTTCTGACAAACCTATCAAAGGTCCATTTGTTGATATTATTATAGATACCAACATTATCCCAAGCATGGATGATTCAGGTGCACCTGTTACTATTCTGGCTGATGTCACATTTTATGAGTTATGGCCTGATAAATCTCCACTTATCGCTCCTGATATTAATCCGAAAGCTTTTGGCAAGCATGATATTGTTTAATAGGTTTTTTTTGGGACACCCTTACATGTCTAGGCAGATCAATTGAAACTAAAATATATGTGGCAATTAAAGGAAGAAATATCGTTGGATGGAAGGATCTTGGCCTTTTAGGCATTATTTTACGTCCTGGACAAGATCCTCCCATAGTATTAGGTGAATTACCTTCAAACATACTAGCTATTACTGACCATGTTTCTATTATTGACAAATTTACTGCTAATTTCCCTGATGTTTTTAAGAATTCTGTTGGTACTGTCAGAGGCTTTGAACACAACATTTTACTGAAAGATAATGCCATTCCCATTGTGCACAAAGTCAGTCCTATCCCTCTCAGTGTCAGATAAGATCTTAAAACCCTTCTAACTAATCTTCAAGCTGAAGGCATTATTGCAACCATAGATGCCCCTGAATGGGTTTCTCCGGTGGTTTTGCGGAAAAGGAAAACTGGCGATCTAAGGTTATGTGTTGATTTAAGGTCTCTCAATCAGAATATATTAGTTGTCTGTTACCCTTTACCGCCTATACATGAAATACTAGCTAACATAGGGAAGTAAAAATTCTTCTCCACCATCGACCAACATTCGGTTTATCATCAAATCCAACTTTCACTCAATTCTCAACCACTTACTGCTTTTGTAACACCCTTTGGAGCATTTAAATACCTAAAATTGCCTTTTGGCCTTGCATCAGCTGCAAGTGTTTTCCAAAAGCTTATGGACAATCTCTTTGGTGAGTTGAGTCAAGTAAAGCATTTCAGGATGACATTTTAGTACATACTGAAAGTGAAGAAGAATATTTGATCATCCTTAATAAAGTCTTTTCAATTTTACAACATAAGGGCATGACCATAAAAGTCAACAA
This sequence comes from Lissotriton helveticus, assembly GCF_964261635.1. Lineage (NCBI taxonomy): Eukaryota > Metazoa > Chordata > Amphibia > Caudata > Salamandridae > Lissotriton > Lissotriton helveticus. The sequence goes on along the minus strand of NC_136063.1, from coordinate 190,423,334 downwards.
GTGCAAATTACTTGTCCGAGAGGTTGAATATTTAGGCCATTTAATTTCTAGCGATGGCATCAAACCTACATTTTATAACACTGAAGCCATACGCAATGCACCTCCTCCCTCCGATAAAGACTCTTTGCGATCTTTCCTCAGTCTTTGCGAGTATTAGGCAAGATATGTTCCTGGTTTCGCCCAACTAATACAACCATTAAGATGTTTACTTAAAAAGGGGTGCATATTCGTGTGGACCGAACTTTCTACAAGAAATTTTTGAGAAAGTTAAATTACTAGTAACCAATGCGCCTGCTTTACAACCTTTTGTTCCCAAAGCAAAACCTTTCATGTCAGTTGATGCCAGTCAAAAAGGGTTAGGAGCAGTATTTGGCCAATAGATGGATGGTCAAGAAAGTACTATTGCTTTCGCTTCCCGTGCTTTAACTACAGCTGAATGTAGTTATAGTACAATTGAGAGTGAAGCACCCGCTATTGTATGGGCTGTTCAAAAATGTAAAACTTATATTTGGGGTGTTTCTTGTAAAATTTCTACTGACCACAAACCACTTGTGTCTTTATTGTCAGAAATGGTTTAGGCAAATCATCTGCAAGATTAGTAAGAATGCTTTCTAAGCTACAAGAATATAACCTTGTTGTCAAATACATCCAGGGAGGGAAAAATATACGAGCAGACTGTCTTTCCCGCTTACCACTCCCAGATTGTAGTGAAGGTGAAGACAGTCTTCATACTGACTGTGGTGTTGGTTTGATTGATGCAGTTGCTTTGTGCCCTAATAGTATATCTCAAGATGAATGGGCATCTGCCATGACAGATGATGAGATCCTCAAAAAAGTAGAAAGTTTCATCAAAACCAAATGGCCAAATACCAACGAGTTGAGATCCTTTGCACAAATTAGTGATGAAATATCATTTGAAAATGGGATTTGTGTCAGGGATGGGCTTTTCGTTCCTCCAACTTCGCTAAGAAATAGGATCATTGGTATAGCCCATGAAGGTCATTAAGGCATCTCTGCTACTTGTAAAAAATTGAAAACAATCTATTGGTGGCCTAATTTAGACAAGCAAGTACAGTTCTTTATTGACAGCTGTCCTACATGTATTGTCTCAGATAAACACTGGAAGGTTGACAAAAAACCTTTATATCCTGTACAATTTCCTGACCTACCTTGGGACAAAATTGCATTAGACTTTTCAGGGCCTTTCACTCCACTACCTTTAGACAAACGATATTGTATTATTGCCAATGATTACCATTCTAAATGGATTTATTATTCTTTTGTACAAACAGCAAATTCTTCTACAGTTATTGCTTTTCTTCAAAATATTTTCAAAATTGAAGGTACTCCTAACTATATTCTTACTGACAATGGCCAACATTTTATCTCTAATCAAGTTGTCAGTTTCTTACAATCTAATGAAATACAACATCTCAAAGTTGCTTTATATAACCCCTCTTCAAATGGCCTTGTGAGAGAGCAAATCGTTTTATTAAAGAAGGAGTCCAAACTGCTCTTGCATCTAATGTTGACGTTGACGAATTTTTGCAAAACAAAATTTGGGCATATTTAAATACTCCTCATTCAACTACTAACATCACACCTTTTAAGGCCCTTAGAGGAAGAGAAGTCAAATCCAAACTTATGCCCAAATGGTTAAGCAATTTATCTGTAGGTCAGAATATAGAGAAGAAAAGAAGTGCTGCAGCAGATCTACAAGTTACTAAAGATGTTTTTGCCAATAAACAATCACTTCAAAAGAAATGTTTTGATGGTAAATCTAAATGTAATACCATTGACTTGAATGTTATTGTTTGGGTTCTCATTAAGAAACCCTTCAAAGTATGTAAAGGTCAATCTAAATTCACTCTACCCGTTTGTGTCATTAAAGTTACTAAATCTTCTGTTTTGCTAGATAACATAGGTTGGTGGAGCAAGAACAATGTGGTGAAAATTACCAAATCTCAAGTCAAGATTTTTAACAAAGCATATTTCAACAGAGAAATTGGAAACAATTCTTATTTTACTTTTGGTCCTGGTTTTGATTTAAAAAAAAAAAATCTAATTGATAATTTGACTTCACCCTCAGGTCGTCAATCTTTTTCCAGAGATGTTTCATCTAGTTTAAATGTCTCTGATGATGATGCTGTTGTTCACAACCAACGTAATCACAAATTACCTATTAAATATAAAGATTATGCTCTTTACTAATTTTGTGTTTATGGGGGGTATGTTGTATGTAAGTAACACTGTACCTTTAATGTATACATTCTTCTCAGAGTGTTACTATCATTCTATCTCCCTTCACTCTGTTCGTCCACGACAGTTTGCTGTTGGTGATTGAAACTCTGGCAACCTCCGCCGTGGGTTCCCTTTCTTCTGTACTTTTTGGAAATAAATCCTTGTTCTAATATCAACTTGGATCCGCAGTTTATTCGTGATTTACCCCATACCACAGAACATTTTTAAAAAAATACAATAAAAATTTGAGGATACATTTATGTTTGAATATGTTTTTCTATATATTTGGTAAATTTCATTTAAGAAAATTAATTTATAGAAAAATATTATTCCTTTATTAATTTAAAAATGTATTATAAAGATCATTTTAGTTAAAAAAAATAATTTGATGTATTATAAATACTGAGTTGTAATAGTAATTTATTATATTTTATTATACAGCTATTTTTTTGAGTTTAGTTGATTTGGAGTTAGAATAGTAATATATTTGGTTTGCTATCTAGCACTTTCCCTGAGTTTATTTTGTTTTGGTGTTGGAATAGTAATTTTATTTGGTTTATTATCCAGCCCTTTCCCTGAGTTTATTTTGTTTTGGAGTTGGACTAGTAATTTAATTAGGTTTGTTATCCAGCACTTTCCTTCAGTGTACTTATTTTTCAAGTTGGAATACTAATTTAGGGAGTTACTAGCCCACCATCGTAGCAGTGTTTGGGACCATCCACCAGACATGCAGCGGTCCCTCCACTGTGATTAGGATGCGCCTGCCATACTGGCAGGCACATCCTGGGCTATTAACATTGTGGGCGGTGCTGCTGGCTGCTGCACCGTCCGCATTGTTAAAAGTGTTGCACTGCATTTCCCTGCACTATCTGGCAGGCACCACCCGGTGCCTGCCACATGGTGCATGGAAATGCGTACCCCCGAGTGCAGCGACGCCCCCCCAAACGAGGGGGGCATGCAATGGACCGCCAGCCCATCCATGGTGGCATTGCCACCATGGAAAGGCCTTTGAAAACCCACATCCTCATTTGTTGGATGGTGCTTGCTAAGCACTGCCACCATATTAGTATCCCAGCTCTGCACGATGTGGTACCCACCTAATTAATGATGGGTAAATCACTATGTGATGGCGAAGGACCACCACCGCCGGCCCGCGGTGGTGGTCCTTTCTCCATTTTATGTCCTATTATCCCGCACTTTCCCTGACTTTATTTTGGAGTTAGAATAGTAACTTTATTTGGTTTATTATTCAGCACTTTCCCTGAGTTTTGAAAGTTTTGGAGTTTGAATAGTAATTTAATTTGTTTTATTATCCAGCACTTTCCCCGAGTTTAGTTTGGTTTGGAGTTGGAATAGTAATTTTTTATGTTTTATTATCCAGCACTTTCCCTGAGTTTGGTTTGTTTTGGAGGTGGAATAGTAATTTAATTTGGTTTATTATTCAGCACTTTCCCTGAGTTTTGTTAGTTTTGGAGTTTGAATAGTAATTTAACTTGGTTTATTATCTAGAACTTTACCTGAGTTTAGTTTATTTTGGAGTTAGAATAGCAATTTATTATGTTTTATAATCCAACAATTGCCCTGAGTTTATTTTGTTTTGAAGGTGGAATAGTAATTTAATTTGATTTATTATCCAGCACTTTCCCCAAGTTTAGTTTTTTTTAGAGTTGGAATAGTAATTTATTATGTTTTATTATCCAGCACTTTCCCTGAGTTTAGTTTGTTTTGGAGGTGGAATAGTAATTTAATTAGGTTTATTATCTAACATTTTCCCTGAATTTAGTTGGTTTTGGAGTTCGAATATTAATTCAATTAGGTTTATTATCCAGCACTTTCCTTGAGTTTAGTTGGTTTTGGAGTTGGAATAATAATTTATTATGTTTTATTATCCAGTACTTTCCCGGAGTTTAGTTGGTTTTGGAGTTAGAATAGTAATTTCATTTGGTTCCTTATTCAGCACTTTCTATGAGTTTTGTTAGTTTTGGAGTTAGGAAAAGTACATTTTAATTGTTTATTAGTTATTTTAATTGTTATAGTTTGTGTTTATATTTAAATCGGAAAGGAGATGTATGTTAATTATTATTGTAAACATTTTTATTGGTTACACATGTGTTTTTTTATTGTACAGTTTATTTGTTCTAATTTGGTTTTGTTATACATTATTTTGCAATATTAAAAACATTATTCAGGTTATTTGATGTTGTTCAAAATTTATTAGTATAGTATATTTTTAATATACATTTTACATGTAGAATTGGAATATTAACAATATTTTGTAATCTAAAATTTTTATGGAAAATTGGAAAATTAACAATATTTTTAATATACATTTTTCATGTTGAATTGGAAAATTAACAATATTTGTTAACACACATTATTTATGTAGAATTGGAAAATTAACAACACTTTTAACATACATGTCTCATGTAGAATTGGAAAATTAACAATTTCTTTTATGTAAATATTTTTTAAAACAATTGAAAATTCTTTTGAATTATAGTAATGTAATAGTAAAGTAAATATATTAATAGTTGGTTTTAAACAATTTGACTTTTATTGTTTATTATTTTTATGACAAGTAAACATTTGTATTCATTTATATGAACCATTTTTTTATAAATAAATACAATTGTATATTATTTGTTTTACATATTTGTTTGTATATTTTAATATTTAGTATATTGAATATTATTTCTATTCACATATTTCATATAGTAAATAATTTACAAATATATATGTTTACATATATTTCTAAATTAGACATTTTAATATTGGTGATACATTTACAGTACATGAAATAAACATACATTTTGATATGTATTAAATATTATATTTTGTGATATTTTATAATATAATATTTAATATACATTAAAGAAATGTATATTTTTGGGGGATTATATACAAATATACATTTTTTTCAGTGGCTCTGACGGCGCAGCTGGGTTCTGAGAAACCGCCCTTTCACTGGCGTCTCTCCCCATGGCATCTCCAAAATGAGAAGTATCGGGAGCATTTGGGGCAGGTACTTGAACAATATCTGGATACCAATGTAGGGACAGTGGACCTGGTCCGAATGGGTTCCCATGAGAATTCTTTAAGAAATATTTCTCCAAGTTAGGGTCACACTATTTCCAAGTTATAGATGAACCTCGGGACCGGGGCTGTCTGCCGCGGGATTAGAGGCATGTAGAGGTGGTTGTATTTAATAAGCCTGGCCGGCCCCTGGACCAGCACGCATCATATCGCCCCATTTCGCTTTTAAATGTTGATGCCAAGATTCGGGCCAAACTGTTGGCCAATCATCTTCAACCTCACATAACTACCTTGATTCATCTAGACCAGGCGGGCTTTATGCCCCAGCGGGCTATGCACCACAATATCCGGCATGTGCACAATGCAATAGCTACCATCCAGGGAAGAGGAGTGCCGGCTGCCCTTCTGCTGGCGGATATGGATAGGGCGTTTTCTCCCCTTAGTTGGGTTTACTTGTTTGCACTTTTTGACCGTCTTAATATAGGCCCGCGATTCTTGGCATATCTAAAACTGCTCTATATGGATCTTACAGCGTCTGTCCAGGGGCCGGGATCCACCTCCTCTACAATTTCCATTAGCAGAGGCACTCACCAGGGGTGCCCTCTGTCGCCATATCTCTCTGCTCTAGCAATGGAGCCTTTGGCGGCATGGGTGCAAATGGACACTCAGGTTGTGGGATTTGAGTGGGATCATGGGCTCTCGGACTGCATTGCCTTGTATCCAGATGATGTCCTCTTTTGCTTAACAGACAGCCAACCCCTTACGAATATCGATAGAGATGGTAGAAAAGAGGGTCTCGAGAGAGGCCGACGAGGTATCCCCGTCTCATGCGCTGGAATAGCATCCCCGCCTCTCCACTGCCATTGCCATTGCCCTTGTCGCTGCCAATACCATTACTGTTGCCATTGCCTCAGCGGTAAGGCTTTCTTCCCTACCATATCCACTGACCTCATCTAGGATCAAGGTTAGACCTACCCCGGGATCTTAGGGTTACTCACTCTTTCAGGTTGTATGTCAGGTGTAGGAGTATCGGCCATCTCTAACTCCTCCATGACACCCAGAAAAGGTTGTTGCACTACCTCTGACTGCTCATAGCTTTTCTATCCCCCCCTTGTTTTACCACGTGGATAGATTTTAAAATAAGACCTTAAAGAGGGGGTAATTCTAACTTTAGAGTCAAGCGTTTTGGTCTTCGTTCTGCTGGCTAAAGAACTTCTACACTTAATCTCGCAGGACTGAAAGGGAGAGCTGTGCTCAGGTTCAGTTTCCGAGGTGGTATCCCCTTTCCTGACTGTCTCAATACTATGTGTGATAGATTTACCCTTCAAAGGTAATTTGATATTTTTGTCCAGGGGTTTCCTTTTAGTATACCCCTGCGCGGCTGCTCCTCGCTTTCTGCCTCTCTTAACAGTTTTATATGGCAGGGTTTTTTTCTTCAGTGATTTTATTATTGCTCAAGGTTACATTGGCCTGTGAAAAAGTGTTCTCCGAGGACCCTCCCTCAAGCTCTACCAAAGCCTCCCCTGGACGATATTGAGGACTGTGGAGAAAGGGCAAGAAAAGCTTACCGACTTCTGTAGTGAACACTTTTCTTCTCGGTATGCCCCCTCCCTGATTCCCCAGTACCATGCGTTGTTGCTGCAGAGGGAACAAAACAAACGGGGCACTCTAGGCACTCAAGGAAAACCCAGGATTCCCCCCAGGCAGCCGCTTGCCCGTCTCCTCCACGCCGACAATCTTCTCTAGCGTAAATAGTGCAGGAGAACCCCCTGTGCTGCCTCTGCCTCTTGCGGACTCGACGCGGAGTAGTCTCCGAGCCTCTGCCCTGCAGCCCCTCCTCGGCTCCAGGGCGGCAATACACCAGGATGGGACCTCGAATACACATCCCCCAGTTGCCCGAGGTGAGTAAAAAACTTCAGACAATCGTGGGGAGAAGGTTAAAAACAATAAGTTTTGCCAATTTGTACGATCTCAGCTTGCTGCATATTCTCGTGGGACAAAGGTATCTTCGTACGCAAGTGACCGCTTAGCTCACGGCCGCCATTTTCTCTCCACGGACTTGCTTTCAGTCAATATATTGTGGGGGGCTGGCCACGGAAGATATCCAATCATACTACCTGGTACAGCTACTGGTGCTAAATGAATGGTGGTATGGAGACAGGGGGGACCCCGCCCATGCAGTGGAGCGGAAGTGTATGGGGGAGTTCACCCTACATGCCATTCTGTATTTGATGTCGCTACATAATTTCCTACCACCGGCTACTGAGTTCGTGTTTCGGGTGTGGAAGCAGTCCCTCCATACGATGGGATGGTGGAATAAGCTATCTAGGTAAATCCCGCTGCGGCATAATGGCTGTTTGCAGTTGACGGCGCTAGCGGGATTTCAGGGTGGGACAATATAGGAATTTCCACACTAGGGGATGTTATGTGATGTTCAGTCTTTTCAGGATCTTCAGAGAGAATACCATATGCCAAGAACTCAGTTCTATATATACCTCCAATTTCGGCAGGCTATTTGTCCGAGTATCTCTGGGTTGGAGGCTCTCCCTGAGTTCAGTCCGATTGAGGCCAAGGTCTCCATGGGAGATTTGCATGATCATAAGATATCAAAGATTTATCAATCTTTAGTGACTCATAGCTCCACTACATTGGATAAACTCATGCTTGGTTTGGGGATGTTGGCCAATTGGTGGGAGATGACTTAATGGACGCACTGGATACTCCTAGGGGAGCAGCGATATCGATGAGGTTGTGTCTCATTCAATTTAAATACCTTCACCGGGTGTACTACACCAGGCTCAGGCTGTGGAGGGCGGGTCTGGTGACATCCCCAATGTGCATGCGTTGTGGACGAGAGGAGGGTTCCCTAATTAATACCATTTGGCACAGTACAGCACTCACAACATTTTGGAGTGTGGTGTTGGCTTGTTTGGCGGAGGTGCTGGGGTGGGGGGGTGCCTCCTCACTGAGATTGACAATTCTGCATATTATGGAGGGTATAGGATGTAACATATATAAGAGGCATTAATTACTGCTGGGGCTGACCTTGGCCAAAACAGATATAGCAAGGCCTTGGAAGGCGAAGGCCCCTACCTCTCTCTCGGCACGGAAAAATGGGCTGGATTTTAGCATAGTGTTGGAGATCCCGATATTTAAGGCTAGGTGATGCCTGTAAAAACACCCCAAAATTTGGAAACGATGTGCTGATTATCAAGGCCTGGACTTGGACCCGGAGCCTCTGTTGGACGCATCTGTATCTACATTGCTATGTGGGCCCCTAGGGTAAGGGACCGGTTATGTGGTGAAGGGATTGATTTGTTGGGATGGAAGATGTAGTGGCAACCAAAATGCAGCAGTGTTTTAGAACAACGGGGGGGGGTTAAATGTGCTTACGTTATATTGTATTTTATAACATTGATGATGATAATAATGTATAAACCACCTGTCAAAGATTATGATCTGCAATGCTTGATGTGGCAGATGTTTCCTGGCTTAAGGAGCACTGCACTGTACTAGACTTTTGACACAATACAATTTGTTTAAAAAATATATATATATATTTTTTTTTTCATTTTAATATTATTTCTCTGTTCTTTTCTATAGTGAGTAAGTATTTTTTTAATTTTTATTACGCAGCCATTTTTTTTCTAGTTTCATCACTTTTCTATCTGTTTCATTTTTAGGTCTTTTTGGAAGACAGAACCTTGTGGTTGGGAGCTGCATTAAGTCGCTTAAGGTAAGTTTGATTTATCTCATTTTTAAGGTAGTTTTATGGTAGGGGCGAGGTAGTAGTAGTGTAGTTGGCTTTGTGAGAACCTTATTTGTTCATTTTTAGTGTAGTTAGGTGTTGTTTTGGTAGTTTTTTTTCTTTAAACAAATTTTTTTTGTTAAAATGCACATGTATCACAGGACACCAGAGACAACTGCACAATCATACCAAAATATAGAATAAAGCAAGAATAATAACATAAGGAACACCCCAACTGCCTCTCCCGTCCGACCCCCGATCGCACCATGTCCGCATAATCCTGGCCACATCCTTTATATATAGCTGGGAGGGTCTACCCGTCCAATCCCTCCCCCCACACAGCACCTCCGCACATCAAATATATACATATGAGTTATCCCAAGGGATGAGCCTACGTTGCTGATGTTGATTCCAGCAGCAAACCCCCGGTAGTATGCCCATTGTTTCCGAATTTTGTGGTGTTTGTTCGGGGACCCCCTAGCCACAAAGATAGGTTGTTCCAATCCCATACAAATGTCTAGTCCATTCTTCCATGTAGCCACTGAGGGGGCCCTTTGCGCCTTCCATGCCCTGGCAATGTCCCTTTTTGCTAGTGTAAAGCCCAACAGCATGAGGTGTTGCTTATAAATATTGCCTCCTATTCCCTCCATAACATGAAGTAGGGCCAGCTGCGGTGTACGTGCAAGCTCCCACCCCAGGACCTCCAAAAGACAAGCAAACACCCCCCTCCAAAAGCGGTCTAAGGAAAGACAATGCCAAACTGTGTGAATGAATGTGTCCTCCTCCCTGCTGCAATGAAGACACATAGGAGAGGTTATCAGCCCTGCCTTCCACAGGTGCACTCATGTAAAATAAACTCTGTGTAGATATTTGAACTGGATCAGGAGGAGTCGCATCGCTATGTTCGCCCCTTGCGGAGCTGCGAGGTCCTTGGTCCAGTCCTCCTCCTCGGTCCAGTCCTCCTCCTGCAGTGTGCCCACCTCACCTGCCCCAGTCCCCTTGGAGCTTCTGTAGTGTTGGGGAGCAATGAGTAAGTAGGAATTGATAAATCTGAGGACTTGAGATCTTCACATGTCAGTTCCCACACCGGAACCAGATTGCGCTCCCAGGAGACTGCGGGTACATCTGACAGAAACACGCCTAGGTATTTCAGTCCCCTCACCGCCAGCTGGACCGAGGAAATCCACGCGCCCGCCTCTTTACGATCCCATAGAATCCGTAACGTGGACTTACGGGGATTCGTATATAACCCAGATGTCTCCCCAAAAATCTGCATGATGCGCAGCAGTCGTGGCCCCGTCCTGTCCACGGCTGTGAGAAAGAAAAGGTCGTTATCTGCATATAATTCAATCCTATCTGACATTCCCCGAGCCCATTCAAATCCTCGTACCAGCGCATCAATGTGCACCCACGCAGCCAATGGATCCATAGCCAGACCAAATAAATAAGGGGACAGTGGACAGCCCTGCCGTGTGCCCCACCTGAATAGAAAAGTGGATGAAATTGCACCTGCCACCCGTACTGACCCTGTCGAGTCAGTGTGTAGGAGCGTTAAATAGGAGAAGAAACAGGGTCCAAGGTTGAGTCTTCGCAGCATGGCGAATAAATACACCCAACTCAGGGAGTCAAACACCCTGTCCATATCTGCCAATAAGAGCGCCACCAGTTCCCCCAACTGCCGGATCGCCGTCATTGCCACGTGTGCGCCCGCCTGATGTTATGTCTGGTTGCCCTCTGGGGCATTAACCCAGCCTGGTCCGGGTGGACCAGGGCGGAAATGTGGGGCAAAAGGTGATTGGCCAAGGCTTTAGCCAGAATTTTTTGCCTCCACGTTCAATAGGGAGATGGGACAATACGAAGCATGCTGCTCCGGGAGCCTGCCCAGCTTATGAAATACCACCACTTCCGCATGTCTCCAGTCCGGGGGGAGTGAGCCCCGCTCCCGGTCTGCCTCCACCACAGTCCAATAATGAGGGGCCAACTGCAAGAAATAACGTCTAAAAATTTCAATAGGTGACACGTTGGGCCCCGATGCCTTCCCAGGATTAAGTTCTCCCAAGGCTGTATCCAGCTCCTCATCTGACAGTGGCAGCTCCAACTGATCCCTTACCTCGTCAGATACTGTCTTGGGCAGGAGATCGGCTATGAATTTATCTATGGTGGTGGCGGGTAAGCATTCCTTGGGGCGTACAGATCAACATAGTATACGGCAAAACTTTCCACAACGGGCAAGGGGCCAATGAGTGGCTCGCCTCTCGGGCCCATGATGCCCGCAGGGCCTGGGAATGAAATGCCCCCTGACAGAGTTGAAGCAGCATCTTGCTGGATTTCTCTCCCCATTGATATACCCTGCTATGCGTCGCCAGCCAGGTTTGGCGGGCCTCATCCATCAGAAGGGTAGCATAGTTCTGTTGAGCCATCAATAATTCCCTCATAACCAGGCCGCCTCCCACCTACCCATTCCTGCGTTCAAGCGCTTCTATACCTGCCTCCGCACAGCTCTGTCCTACGCTCCCTACATGCTGCCGTACACCAGGAAATGTCTGCCCCCCTCAGTGTGGATTTCAGTGCCTCCCATAATATCTCGGCTCTAGAAACCGACCCCACATTAGCCGTCTGGTAATGATCAATGGCTTCGCTCATGTGGTCCCTATAGTCATCGTTCTGCAGATGCCATACTGAAAGGCGCCATCTAAATGGTTGTTTCCTCTGTTCTATTTGAAGTGTAAGGGGTAACAGGGAGTGATCTGACAGGCCCCGTGGAAGGATCCCCTCTGACTCCACTCTGCCAACCGCCCCCCGGGAAACAAAGTGATAGTCAATCATGGAAAATGAATTGTGTACAATGGAGAGGTAGGTGAATTCCCGGCCATCTCCGTGAAGGCGCTGCCATACATCCACCCAATCAAGCCCCATCTCTAGTGAGTGCAGTCACGTGGGGCGACCACCCTCCGGACCACCCCCAGCCCTACATCGATCCTTTGCCAGATCTATGACATCATTCCAGTCTCCGTCAAATACTGTCTGCCCAGAGGGACATAAGCCGCTCCACCAGATTCCATTGCAATGGAGGGGGAGCGTAGACACTACCCTACACCAGGGGGTCTTCCCCGATTGCCCCTGAGAAATAAATAGCACCCTTGTGTGTCCGTCCATTGTTTGATATGAGTCTAGGGGAACCTACGGTGAATTAAAATAACCCCCCCCGTGATCCCCTCGTAAAGCAGAGTGGAAAACCGGTTGAAACCCATAGCGCAGAAAGCAAAGGATGTCAGCCCGGCCCGTTTGGCATGCTGGAGTATGGCCCCATGTTTAATCTTGTCCAAGGTGCCATGCACATTCCAACTTATGATGCGGAGAGTACCTGGGGTTGCTTGCTCCCTAATGGGTATGCTGGCCATCTGGGATTGTATCTACAACTATTACAAGGATGAGGACTTTTTTGTGTATGTGTGAAGAGTAACAGACCATCAGCGAAGGTGCGATCTGTGAACATAAACAACCCCTACCCAACAAACCCCCACCCTATACCTCAAAAACATTGAAGCATCTGTTGCGGCGGGACTGGTCCCCGACTCCCAATGGGGGGATGAGAGCCGCCCGACCACTGGATCCCCAACTTGCAGCCCATGGCTCCTGGGCATGGCCCCCACCAGCAAGGCCTTACAGAGACACCAGCCCAGGTCACAGTCACTCCGATTATCATTGATAGTCTAGAACTCAACAGTCCCTCATGGACCCACGAATTAGTCTGCCATTGTCTGTCGCCCAGAGGTGGAACCCTTCCGGGAGGAGGCGCCACAGGACTGAGAGTGGCGCTGTGATCGTGACCGTCTGTTCCCCTTCTGCTGCCACCTGGGTCCCTTCTGGGCCATTTCGCTTGATGAGGAGTCAGATTCTCTTCCAGGTGGGGTGTGCACTTTCACCCGTACTGTCTCATTGGTCGATTTGAAGACCTCCTCCGGAGAGTCGAAGAAGTGTGTGCGAAGCGATATAGAACACGTAAGCGGGCAGGGAACGGGAGAGCATATGGGAATTCGAGGTCTCTCAGGCAGGCCTTCGCTGTCATGAATGATCGCTGCTGTTGCTGCACCAGCCGCGTGTAATTAGGGTAAATTAGGATGTGTACATTGTCGTAGAGCAGGGGCTCTTTGATCCGGCCCTGTTTCGATATTGCATCACGATCAAGGTAGTTCAATATCTTTGCTATAACTGGCAGTGGGCGAGCTCCCGGTGGGGGCTTCTGCATTAGTGCACTGTGGCCCCGCTCCACCACAAAGCAACGGGACAAGGCCTCTGAAAAGGAGTCGACGCACGAACCACTGCGTGAGGAAGCGTTCCATGTTGCCCCCAATCACAGTGTAGTGAAATGAATATTGAGGCAATAGTAGATGAAGAAGGATTTATTCCAATTAACAAACTCCACCCGGCAGCGGAGCGTCTGATCAGCGGTAAGCTAACTGTAATAATGCCAACCGTAGATCCAACGTCCATGCACGGGTGGACATACATTTGTATAATAACATGTTATGCACGAGATCACAATCCCTATCGTCATACGTCGCGTGGGACTCCTCATGATGCGAGAAGCTCCACGCGGCGTATGACACCATTCTAACATTTACATTACATTACATCACCTTCCCCCTTATAACAACGAACAATGCAAAGTTAAGAGGTACCTAGAATTTCACAAATTCATTATATCTTTCTGGAATTTTAATGCATCTACCAAAAGAAGAACATTTTTGATTACTATTAGAGTTTTGAGCATTTTTACTTTGTCCCCCAGAAAGAGGTTCATCAGAATGACATGGAATTTCCAATTCATGTCTGACCGAACATGTTTCATCAGAATGACTAGAATTTTTCACTATGTGGGGTCCTTTGATCCAAAAAGACCAGTCTAAATCATCAGAGATGTTAGAGTTCACTCTACCTTTAACAATTTCAGCTTGGCGTTCCGTAATTTTTACCAATTGGCGCTTATTCCACCAACCTCTTTTATTAAGAAAAGCAGACCCTTTGCTGACTTTTAACACCTGAACAGGTGTACCAAATTTTGAATGACCTTTCGTTACTTTCCCGGGATTTTTGATTAACACCCAGTCACCCACAGTAACATCAACAAGATTACTGTTTAACCCCTTGTCAAAATTCAATTTCATTTGGTCTTGTTTTACTTGGACTACATTTTTGATTGAATGAGACTCAGGAGGGTTCTTCACGGAATCTTTTTGTAACCATGATGGAAACAAAACAGAACGATTTTCTCTCCCCCTTAAAAGAGAAAAAGGGGATACACCTGTTACACAGTGAGGGGACGTGTTGTAATGCCAAACTTTCCGAGTAACAAATTCTCCCACTTTATAACCACAAGAGACTGCAGTCTGGACACCCTGCTTAATTACTCTATTTCCTCTCTCCACGAGACCATTTGAAGATGGAGAATATAAAGCAACTTTAAGTTGTTTGATATCTAATCCTTCTAAAAATGTTTGCATTTTATCAGACACAAAATGTGTACCATTATCTGTAACTATGTACTTTGGGGTCCCTTCTAAATCAAAAGCTTTCTTCAGAAAAGTAATGGTGGAGTTTGAATCTGGTGACTTGACGAAATCAAAGTATAACCATTTCGAAAAATAGTCAACTAAAAGGATCACATATTTATTCTCTTGTTGAAGAATAGAATATGGGCCCGAAAAATCTACACCAACTTTTTCCCAAGGCGCATCAGGGAATTCTGTGGGGTGTAAAGGCATTTTCATAGTGCGCCAATGTTTATCTGACAACAAACACTCAGGACAAGTATCAATCAGATTCTTGACCTGAGTATCTAAAGACGGCCACCAATAGTTTTGTTTGATTCGCATAGCAGTCTTTGTTATCCCCAAATGCCCTTGATGTGCCAAATTAATAATGGATTCTCTCAACTTAAAAGGGGGAACAAATTTCTCACCTTTACGAACAATATCATTTTCTACAAAAAGTTGATCTGCCACCTGAGCAAAACTCCGTAGCTCTCCACTCAAATTTCTTGGTTCAGGCCAATGTTGAGTTGAAAATTCTATAACCTTCAACAAAACATTATCATTCTTAGTGCCATTTTTCCAGTCTTCCTCTGAAATGATAGTACTAACTTCATTTATAGCATCTATTAATGTAACACATTCTACATCTTCCTCAACTGAGTCTTCTTCATCATCGGTAGACATAGCCATTCTGAATAAACAATCGGCACGAACATTTTTTCCACCTACTATGTGCCTAATTGTAAAGTTGAATTCTTGTAATTTTGATACTAGCCTCATAAGTCGAGCTGATAAAGATGGACTAGACTTGGTAAAAATATAAATCAAAGGTTTGTGATCGGTCACTGGCTCGAATTTCCTTCCCCAAATATACATTTTAAATTTGTGAACCGCCCAAGAACAAGCCAACGCTTCCCTTTCTATCGTACTGTATCTTTGTTCAAAATCTTTTAATGCTCTTGAAGCGAAAGCGACGGTTTGTTCCTGACCGTTCACTTTTTGAGTAAGAATTGCTCCTAAACCAGAAATACTTGCATTTACTGTAATAGTTGAAATGGCATCTTCCCTAAATGCATGAATGGCTTTTGCAGAAATAATCATTTTAACCTCACAAAAGACTTTATTTAACTCATCGGTCCAAATAAAACTTGTTCCTTTTCTTAAAAGTTGTCTCAGTGGCTCTACAAATTGCGAATAAGATTGCACAAACCTGGCGTAGTATTCTGCCAGCCCAAGAAACGATCGCAGAGCGTCTTTATCTGGGGGAGGTTTTGCGTCTTCTATGGCCCTAACAACAGAAACTTTAGGAGTAATACCTTTGTCTGAGACCGTATGCCCCAAATATTCAATCTCATTTACTGCCAGTTTACATTTTTCCTTATTAACCGTCATATTTCTAGACATTAAAATTGTTAAAACTTTTTTAAGGATTTTGTTATGTTCATCTAAAGTTTCTGCAAAAATTAAAATGTCGTCCAGGTATGCTTGAACACCTTTAATTTTCTGAAATAATTCATCCATCAACTTTTGAAACACACTACCTGCAGACGCCAATCCAAAAGGTAGGCGCATAAATTTGAACGCTCCGAAAGGAGTAATGAAAAAGGTGAGCTCTTGTGACTCTTTCGACAAAGCCACCTGATGATACGCTGACCTCAAATCTATCAATGAGAACCACTTCGCTTGACCAATGTTTGCCAGTAATTCGTGAATTCTCGGTAAAGGATGGCAGTCGATAATAATGTTCTTATTTAAAGAGCGTAAATCCGCACACATCCTAATTTTGTTTGTCTTTTTTCGAATAACTACGATAGGTGCGACCCATTGTGAAGAATTAATAGGAGAAATGACACCCTGTTTGCATAAATCATCTAACATTCCTTTTAATTCTGTTCTAACGCTTAATGGAACAGACCTGACTTTGTGAGTGACCGGTTGAGCCCCTGGAATTAATCTGATTTTATGTTCAAATCCTTTCACGCTTCCAATTTTCTCTTCAAACACGGGTTTAAATTCTGATACAATGTCCTGGATATTTACACTAGAATTCTCTATGCTTGCTATAGCAAGTTTATCAGGACTTGTTTTAAATTTAGGCAAGTCTCCAACTTTGATGGGATTTTCGTCACCAGGAACCAAATAAAGTCCCATCAAGGCCAAATCTTTCCACCCTACGATGTTTTTACCTTTTTCTGCTACATACATTTTTGTAACTGTTTCTCTTCCCAAACACTGAACCAAGCCTTCAAAATAACCTAACATATTAATATCCTTCTCACCGAATGCTCTTGGATTGACATCAGATTCTACTAATACAACTCTTTTGTCCCATTTCTCATAAAAAGTAGAATCTCTGAGAATCGTATATGGCGAACCCGAATCCGCCATGACCTGTAATTGAACATTATCAATAATGGCTGAGCATAAGGGACCCTTAATAGATTCCACATCACCATTAGCATCAAGAGTTACAATAATGTTTTTAAAAGAGTTTGCGCAATCGTCCATTTCAATGCAATTAATATTGGGATTTTTCTTTGCAAATCTACAAACACCTTGAAAATGGCCTATTTTTTTGCAAATTGAACAACGTTTTTTTACAGCTGGACAATTTGTAGCATTTGCTAAATGATCCCTTGACCCACATCTGTAACATAAAGTGTTTCTTTTCTTTTGAAAACTTTTGTTAAGACTCCTGTTTTTAGGATTAATTGTACAGACAGCACCTTCCTGATTTGAATCAGAGTAGTCTAAAGCATTAACTCCTTGTTTAGATGGTTCCATTACTACTTTACTGGTTAAAGTGGATCGTTCAATGCTGAGAGCCAGGTCGATAACTTCATTTAAAGATGGATTTTTACATCCAAGAATCCTTTGTTTGATTTTCCTAGATATACAATTGAACACAAACTGATCCCTTATGAATTTATCCGGAGAAGGTTCAAAATCACATGTAATAGCAAGGACTCTACGTGCTGCAATATATTCTTCAACCTTCTCTTCTTCCTTCTGTTTCCTGGAATAAAAATTGTGTCTCTCAAGCATGACGTTAGGCTCATCACAAAATAGTTTTTTAAGTCTGGCAATGGCTTCGATATATACATTCCATATATTATCTCCACTTTCATCCTGAGAAATAGGAGGAGCAATAGGAACAACACTTTTAAAAATTCGTTGACCAGCTTGACCCAAACAACCAAACAGTAACGCGAATTTCCGTTGTGCAGAGTAACCAGTCGCGTCAATGGCCACCAAATGATTCTCAAATAAATCAAACCACTCCGACCAAATAATGTTAGGAGTGCCTGGTTTGCTCAGGAAAGGAGGTGGTTGTGTAATCTGGTGCCATTGGTTGTCAGACATGTTTAAGAGCGAAGAAATAAACAAAAACAATTCTTAACAGACTTTGAATGGTAACCAATATGTAATAACCTACCAATTTGTACGTGCAATTATAAATGACATTTAGATCCTGAGTTGAAAGAGCGTGTGTATTGCAGTAGGTTACGCTGAGAAAAATTATCCAAGTGTGAACAAGGTGTACATATCGCAATAATGATATGGAAATTGTAACGATGTAACTCCAAAGAATAGTTAGCCTTGGATTGAAACAGCGTGCGTATCGCAGTAATGATACGCAGGAAGTAAATTATTTAAGCGTGCGCATCGCTGGTAAATATACACTTGAATACCAAAAGTTTAAACAGTAGGAGCGTGCGTATCGCAGTAGAGATACGCAGGGTAAGTTGTTCAATCATGCGCGATGCTGATAAGCATGTCATTTAGGATGCGCAGAGTAACTTATTCTAGCGTGAACGATGCTGATACTTAGAGATGTAATTAATAATAGCGTGCGTATCGCTGAAAGGACACGCGTCTCAATCTTGAAATTACGCTGTCTTGAATAAACCATACAAACAAAAGATCAACAGTACCTTGTTCAGACGGTAACCACGTTTGTCTCTTTGTTTGTTTTCGTCGAGCGCGGTCCAATTAAAATGCGCTTTTGAACTCGTCCAATGGGTGAGGTTCGTTTTTGTCGAAAAGGATATGTAACGAATCCATGAAGTCGTTTAAACCTTAGAAACCCTATTGGACGTCTATGCGCGTTGAATGCTTGACGTGCTGAAGAGCTCCGGCGTGTAGCCAAATGTGAAGACGAAGCATCCGAGTGAAAGTAAACAAAATTTCTTCTTTGCGTGGGGAAAGGGTGGAGTTTGATTCCCAGCGTCGCCAAAATGTAGTGAAATGAATATTGAGGCAATAGTAGATGAAGAAGGATTTATTCCAATTAACAAACTCCACCCGGCAGCGGAGCGTCTGATCAGCGGTAAGCTAACTGTAATAATGCCAACCGTAGATCCAACGTCCATGCACGGGTGGACATACATATGTATAATAACATGTTATGCACGAGATCACAATCCCTATCGTCATACGTCGCGTGGGACTCCTCATGATGCGAGAAGCTCCACGCGGCGTATGACACCATTCTAACATTTACATTACATTACACACAGCCCTCCGGAAACCCAACAAAGCAAAGATTATTGCGCAGGACAAATCCCTCGGCATCTTCTACTCGCTCGCCAGCCCCTTCTGGACAGTCTCCATGGCTGCCACCATTTTCTTTAGCGCAGTAACGTCGTCCTCCACTCAAATCCTGTCGCAGTAGCATAACATCTGAGCCAACCGCTCTGATTTTGGCATCTAATATGTCTCTGGATTGGGTGATGGCCACCACGAATGCCGCATTATCTGGCATAGTCCCCTGCTGTCCTCCGGGCGCCCTAACTGCCGTGCCCGGACCAGTGAATTTGTCGATGGGGCCTTGCTTAGGCGGGTCACCACCACCCTTTTCCCTCGTCATGGTCACCCACGGTGCTCCACATGCAGAACCGGAGAGAACAGGGGAGGGGCGAGAATGAGTATCACCCACCAACAAGCTCCCGCGGTTATTTTGGTAGTTTAGTGTTTTATGTGTTTGCTGTAGTTTTGGATTAGAGCAGAGTGTTATGTAGTGTTAGCTATGCGTTGTTTATTGTGTTATTTTGTGTTTATTGTTAATGCTAATGTTTGTGTATTTGTAAGTTTTATTGTTGGTGGGTGTTATTTTCTTTGAGGGTTTTCCGGATTGTGAACGGATGGTAGTGTTGACCCATTTTTTTTCCTAAAAAAAGGAAAAAGGAAAATGTATATTGTGTATTTAAAACACGTTATTTTACATTTCTTTTATCTTTTTGGGCTTGTTGGAGTGTTTTTTTTTAAACAATGTTTCAGGTTTTTGAGGATTTTGATAATGACAGGATTGCGTCGCTGGAACCTTTTTTCTACAGTTTAATGTTTGTATTTTTTTACACTAATTTGGGGGGTTTTGAGAGGATTGCATCGTTGGATTATTTTTTCAACAGTTGTATTTTTGCATTTTTTTGGGTTCTCTTTTCAAAAGGATTTGTTTTTCCATTTATCTTCTATGGATTTATTGGATTTACAGGATCGAATTTTTTTATTATATTGATTTGTTTGTATTTTTTTATTTTTGTAATTATATTATGGCATATTTATTTGTGTTATTTTCTAAATTTTATATGACATTGTTACAAATATTATTTTAAAAAGAGTCAAAATATGTTGTTTAAATGTTTGGAAATTTTAAATGTTTCTGGGTGTTTAGTATTGTTGTTTGTTTACAGTATAGATTTAGCCTTCATGTACAATTATTATAGACCTTTGGTGTTTGCAAATAGTCTAGTTTTGTGTTGCATCGTTTTAATTTGTTTACCTAGTTTAGGGCCTATTTTAGTTAGGGATTGTTCTAGCCTTAGCTCTTGATAGCTTTGTTCTATTTTGATAGCTTCTATAAGTTTATGTAGGGTTGGTTGTCCTCTTCCTATTGTGGCTCTGAAAACATTGTGCCATCCTTCCACTGCATTGTTTGTTTCTGCTTTTTGAGCAACAGTACTTTCATATACGTTCCACCAAGGTATTTGGAATTTGGATTGCCTATGGTGTCCTGACCTATGTAGCCTTCCCACCCAAGTATCTTCCAAGTAGTCTAGGAAGGGAGTTAGTTTAGTTACAGAAGAACAGAACACAAAGATGGCTGAGGCAAGAGTCCTGCACCTATTACTAATAGTGGCTGGGTATATGGTGGGTGTTGGTGCTCAAAAACCAGGAAGTGCACCCCTCTCCACTCCCTATTGGGTAAAACCCAAATACATTCACTAAAAAAGATTGGAGTTAGCACAAATCAATTAAAAATTGCATTCACGTTCATTGAATCATGAAATGTCCATAATGATTGGTAGAAAAAGCTTGTCCAAATTTTTTCTTGTAGTTGCAAAGCTTGTTCTTTATTAATAGATATGTCCAGTTGTTAAAATCCAATGGTCACACAATTAGCCAAAGCGTTTCATCTCATGCGAGACTTCTTCAGGGCTAAAAGAAAACATATATACATACTACTTTAAATCTTCACATATATACATATATACAAACACACATATTATAGGTCACTGTCCTGAGCTAAAATACTACAGAGTTTTTTATTTTTTTTTATTTTATTGCAAGCAGGTCAGTTAACAGAAAAAGAAAAAAAAACAAGAATCCATACAATAATGAAAACAGATAAGCAAGGAACAAGAAAAATGAAGCTAGCGTCCAATTTCAGACAATGAATTGCATCTGAATAAAAAAAAAGAAAGGAGCCAAACAATAATAACAAAACTAATGGCTTCAATCAGCCCAATTCCCCCTGTATCCATTGCTGGATTGGAGCCCGTATCATCCCTCATACGAGCCTTTTCTTACAACCCTTTGTAGCATAAATAGCATGTTCCAAATTATACATGGCTAAAAGTCGTGCTCTCCAAGTAGGAAAAGATGGCGGATCTGGGGTTAACCATTCTTGAGTAATACAAGCTCTAAAGACAGACATAGAAATGAATAACTGCTTTCTCTTATCATCTGATATGTTGTCGGCAGACACCCCTATCAGTACAATCTCAGACATCAAAATTATAGAAAATCCTAAAATTAAAGACAAAAAAGTTTCAATTTCCAAGAGTATTAAGGATAGCTTTGGGCAGAGAAAAAACATGTGAACTGCATCCGCCGCCTCTAGTGAACATCTATTACATGCAGTGCCGACAGATGTTCCCCATTGAGACACTTTTGCGGGGGTATAATATAAGTCGAAGAGAACCATGTAATGCTGCGTTCGGGATCTGCCCGTCAAAAGTATGGAATTTGCTAGCAAAATAGAATCCTCAATCAGTACATTAGTCAGCCCCAATTTTTCCGCCCAACTCTCTTGAACCAGAACTAGATCGTCTGAAAATAGTGAAATCAGTAAATTGTAAATAAAACCGATCTTCCTTTTAGTGTAAAGAATATCTATCAAAGGAATCTTACAGAAGCCTAAGCATTCATCTTGTGATAAAGTTTTTAAAAAGCTATGCACCTGAAGGTATTTAAAGTAATCAGAGCTAGTAAGGTTAAACTTGGTTTGGAGCACCGAAAAGGAGATCAGTTCATTATTGTGCCATAAGTCACCTATTGCGTTGATACCAAGATTCCGCCACTTGTTCATAATATGGTCTCTAAAAATACCAGGGAAGATATGCTTAGCCGACAGGGGGGTATATCTGACGAGTTTTGGAATCCCGACATGTCGCCTAATAAACTTCCAGGCCCGGTACGTGGCTATTAGAATCTTGAATTTTGTTTTCTTATAATAGCTCAGTTCTACATTTGTTAGTAAACATCCACGAGCCTCTGCCCCTAGAGGAAATTCATAAATAGAGGGGGAATGTGCCTCTGAATTTGGAGCTTTAGAACCTATTATTAGGGGATTGATAAACTGCAATACTGATGCTAGGTAGTAAAAGAGAAAATGTGGGATACCCCATCCTCCTCTGGACTTTGGAAGAGTCATCTTTTTAAAGGACCTACGATAGAAATCTCCCAGCCATCCTCTCCAGTTGTTTAAAAAAATCTAAAGGGAACTCGAGGGGTATGGTTCTAAAAAGGTTCAAAAATCTAGGGAGTATTGACATTTTTAATACATTATTTCTGCCATATAGTGAAAGATGTAAATGGTCAATGCGTTCCAAAGTAGTATTTGATTTTTTGAGGATAGGGATAAAATTAAGTTTAGGGATATCAGAAACTGGCATTGTAATTTTAATTCCAAGATAGACTGCCGTAGGTACAATATTAAGATGTACCGGTGGGTTCTGGCCAACAAATAAGGTTTGAGTTTTATCCAGGTTTAGTTCATATCCTGAAAATTTGCCATACTGGGCCGCTAACTCCTCAATCTTTGGCAACGCCCTTGCAATGTCTGTAGACATCACTACCACATCATCGGCATAGGCAAGAGCCCGATAAGAGATACCTGCAATCTCCACTGGCCTTATATCTTCCGTTCGGTTTAATTTGTCAAGATAAATATCAATATATACAGCAAAGAGCAGTGGTGATGACGGACATCCTTGACGAGTGCCACGATAAATAGGAAACGTGCTGGATTTGCCAGTTCCCAACTTAACACAAGACACTGGTGATTGATAAAGAGCCTTCACTGACGTGATCATGCGTGTGCCAAAGCCTTTCAAAGCAAGCAGGTCCCAAAGATAAGGCCATTCCACCATGTCGAATGCCTTTTCGGCATCCAACAGGGTGATTCCTATAGGCGTGTTAGTGCCCTGTGCCCAGTCCATCAAGGCAATAACCCTTGGGACGTGGTCCGCCGTGTCCCTATTGGGAATAAACCCAGTGAGATCGGCCTATGGGATGCCGGGTTGAGGGGAGATTTGTCTTTTTTAAGGAATGCCATTAATATAGATTGATTCCATGAAACTGGGGGAAACCCTTTTTGTGCTTCTAGAAATGTAGCCAGTAGATCTTTTTTCAGATCATTTCTAAAAATCCTAAAAAACTCTATAGGGATACCATCAGGGCCCATAGCTTTTCCTATAGCCAACGAGAGAAGGGAAGACTCAATTTCCTCCCATGATATATCGGCATCTAGGATTTGAACCTGGGTTTCAGTCAATTTTGAGAGGTTATTTATAGTAACAAAATTGGAGATCATTTCCGGGGAATAAGCCATTTTCTCGCTTTCATAGAGTTTAGAATAAAACTGCCGGAATACAGCAAGTATTTCCTCAGGATGACTTTTGTTCTGCCCTGCCTCATCCTGTATAGCACTAATGATATTTAACGTTTCTTTTTGTCTGGTCCTTTTAGCCAGGATCTTGCCTGGATTTTCTCCCATTTCGTAAATCTGGGATTTGAATATCGCCGCCTGCTCTGCCAATTTAGTCGCAAATGTCTCGTATATTCTTGCTTTGTGAATAGCCAAGGTATTTTTAATTTGTTCTATATCTTGTGCTGTGGAAATAGCTGTAGCTAGTTTCTCTTCCCACTTGCGCATTAATTTAAAATTCAGGTCCATTTTTTCCCCGAATACTTTTTTGTTTCCTGATCGAAAAGGAAAGTGTCTCACCGCGTACCCCTGCTTTAAATGCGTCCCAAACATTTTTGAATGGATGCGCTTCCTCTATTGATGTCGAAAAACTCCTTAATCCACTTCCTCATGAGATCTATGTAGGAAGAATCTGACAGGAGTTTCCGATCAAATGACCAAGATCTTGAAAATGAGGGGGATCAAGTCTCAGTTGTTACTACTAAGGCTATCGGGTTATGATCCAAAATAATTCGAGGAAATATTTAGAATAAGATGTTATTAATAAGCCCAGTGTTGACAAAGAAGTTGTCTAGTCGTACGACCTTCTGATGTGGGGCAAAATAAAAAGTAAAGCCAGGTAATGATGGATTTTTCACGTATCCCACATCACTTAACCCAAATTCCAGTGCTAGCCCTCTTATTGCCTTGTATACCTTTTTTTTAAGCCAGAATATATACAGTCACCGCGAATATCCAGTCCACCCTCCAAATGAATGTTTAGATCTCCGCAAAATATTACAGAGGATGGCCAGTCAGCTAGTTCTAAACTTAAATAATTTAGAATATCCGGATCATCTGAGTTTGGGGCGTAGACTGAACATTTTGTCCAGGATTTCCTATCGATTTGAAGCATAAGGATCACCCATCTGCCATATTGATCAACCTTAGAGCGTTTAAGGGATCTAAATCCATTTCTCATAAGGATTGCCACCCCTTTTGTAGTAGTTCCTTGTCTAGTACACCCAAGAAGCTGCATACCCAGCTCTTTAAACAAATGCCTATCATTCCACGTAAAATGAGTTTCTTGAAGACACAGTATGTCAATTTTTATCCCCTGTATAATTAAATTGCACACCCCTCTCTTCTTATTATTATTAATACCACAGATATTCCATGAGCAAATTCGAAATTTTCCCATCTTCAGCTATTTTTTAATCTCATCACTACTTCAAGTTGACAAATCCCTATCGGTCTATAATATCTCTTGAAAATATAAAATAGATTACAATTGCTTTTCATATACCACATTTTGTATGGATTCCAAATCAATATATCAAACAGTGAAAAGTATGTTAAGACACAACCCAATTGTCATAAAATTTTTCCTGACTTTGCTTGCACCCCCCCACCACCCAGTTGCCCCCCTCTCCGACCCACCCCCGTGACCCCCGACCCCAACCCACCGCGGGCAAAGGGACTGAATAGTCCCTAGATCGATGATGTGAGTAGCAACTGGTGTCTCGCTGCTCCCTCCATCCTATGTTAGTTTTGCCTTACAATAGCGTTTCAGAAATCTTTTACCTACAAATATCAAAATCAAAACCAAAGCACATGACAGACTCGCGTATGTGACCGAATGAAACTCAGCAACAACAGAAAAAAAAAAGAAAAAAAGAAAAGAGTTGAGCTCGAAAGTTCAAAGTTAAATCAAGGATAAATCACTATCATTATACCATCTCGGCAATCCCTGAAAGTCAAAGAATTTATATATAACTATATCTGTAATCGTCTTATTCAGAATGAGGCTAGTAATTCTTTAGCAGCTCGTTCCGTAGTTAGAAAGTAAGATTTCTCTTTGAAAATTATTTTAAGTTTTGAGGGGTTTAAAAGAAAAGCTTGGGCGCCTTTAGCCTGAAAAGCTGGGATTAGCTGGCGAAACTGCCAGCGTTGTTCCACCGTAGCATGGCAGTAGTCAGGGCGCACGAAAAATTCTATACCTTTCCCCCTCCGTTTTCGGTCTGGCCTAGCCAGATCATAAAGAGCCTCCCTTGCCAAAAAGTTACTTAAACAGATCAGGATAGCCCTTGGTTTAGCATTCAAGTCATGTCTAAATGGGAAGCTATGGGCTCTTTGAAGTTCCACATCCCATTTCCAATGGATAAGTTCTGGAAAGGCTTCCGAAAACAAATGACTAACAAATTGTCTAATGTCTCCCCCTTCGCTTCCCTCAGGAATACCCAAAATTCGGAGGTTATTGGTCTCCAGGTCCACCAGCTTCCAGTTAATCTCATCTCTTAGTCCTTCTAGTGACGAGATTTGAGTTTTTTGCAATGCCATCGTATCTTCGATCACCGAGATTCTACCCTCCGCCTCTACCACTCTAGCGGTTGTCTCGCCACAGGTCTTGGCCACTCGCCTGAGATTATTTTGCAATCGGCGAACTGCACCTTGCGTACGAAGATCTTCGGCCCTTGTCTCCTCTCGATGTTGAATCATGAGGTGATATAGTGTATCCAACGTAGTTTCCGGTCTCTGAGTGTTAATCTGGGTAATATGACCTTCTGATGTACCAAGAATGTCTAGTGGTGACCCGAGTGTATCACCCTGTGCTGTCAGTACTGTGTTTTCCTCGCCCCCCCCCCCTCTGATCTTCCAGGTGAGCTATCCTCCTCACCCTCTTCTTCCTCTCCAAAGCTGTGATGCGTTTGAGCTAAGCTATCCAGGCTCTTAGCGCTCAGATCATCTCTCCAATCTCCAACGGCTTCTAAACTTTCTGATTCTAGAGCAAGAGAGAGGTCAGACATTGAATAGAAATTCCCTACAGAATCGACAGATTCTGTATCCTCCACTAGAGCCGGTGTCTCTATCAACTCCAGCGTAGGAGGGCTGGGAGTCAGTAAGGGCGCTGAGCTGGTTTCTGGGTGTAACATTGTACTCTCTTTGATAATATCAGTACGACTCCTCATGCCGGACTCCCCTTCAACTGATGCAGGAGGGTTCTGAGTAGCTTTGCTGGCATTAAGACAAGTAGACGACTTTATAATCCCATCTGACGCCAGACTACTGTTGTTGTTCTGTGTACTTTTCCCAGAATTAAAATTCTTTTTTACGAACATCCCCAGAATTTTAGGGATTGCCCCAGAACTACATGTCCCAGAATCCCCCTGTACTGCTGTAGAGACACCGGAATTAACATGATCCCCGAGCCCAGCGGGTAAAGAAGCAAACTCAGATGTTACCTCTTGTAAATTCTAATTATTCTGGTTGTTCTGGGTGTTATCATTTGGAATAATATTATCTCCAGTCTGGGCAATGTCCTGCATTGCTGTTGTTGTTGCCCTAGTGTTTGCTCTCGGCTTTGTCTTTGTCTTGGACGCCGCCCCAGCTGTGGGCTTCTTGGGAGCCATCCGCACCTTATAGTTTCTCTGCTGTCGCCACCGCAAACGCCTGTCCGCCACTGCGAGAGAACAGAGCTCTGAATGTTCCCCTTCTCCGCTCGACACGGCTGAATTCTGCCCTGCCTTGCTCCGGTGCTTCTAATTAGAGAACGGCAAAGGTGGAGATCGCCACGCCAAACATAGCGCCCGCCGAAAACTACATCGTATATCGAACCGCATAACAGGGAAGACTCTCTGCTTACTCACCGTAGTAGCTGACTCTGATTTCACCTTTAATTCAGCTCATACCGGCAGCCTCGAGCCGTGTAAACCTTGGAGGACAGCGAGACCGCTTCCAAGCTGCTCACTCGGACGTCGACGCGTCCGCCATCTTGCCCCGTACTACAGAGTTAGCTAATTCAGATATTATAACTTGTTAAAATGACATAATCATAGCCAGTTGATACAAGCACAATGAAGAAGCACAAACACTGTCCAAGCTTTATGTGACTATTTAATTCTCTTGGGTGGAAGGTGAGAATAGGGAAGATATATCATTGTATTCATTAAGTCTCAGAAACACAATTCCTGCAACTATGAATGTAATTCGCTATCTAGTATATTTAACAAAAGCATTTTTATAGTGAATCAAATTTGTTGCACAGATCTAATATAAATAATATACCTTGAAATTATATATAAGTTGTTTATTTGTTTCTCTTTAATAAAGAAAGATCTGTGACACAATTAATATCGTGACAAAGATAATCATCTGTTAAAAGAAAAACATTATGAGAGATGTTACTTAAGCTACTTCTGAAACAGCCTAGGAGATTTGTTAATGAGGCTTCCAGATTCAAACAGTAAAAAGTTATCAAAGTACTGGGTACGGACTCATTATATCACTTTCAAATGTCACTATGTGATTTGTACAAACATAAGGATCAAACAGAAAGGATATCAAAATATTAAATACCGACTCAGTATATCATTTTCTAATAGCACTATGTGGAATGTAGAGCATTCTGAAGAATAAGTAAGCTATCATGTTACAATATACATTTTAAGCGAACTCTCCAAAGTGTCACAAAGAATGTTGTATTGACCCTACGTTAAATTATCATCACCGTCTCCATACTGCTGTAGCTATTCTAAAAAGATCCCAAGGCCATATATTGTAATAATCAAATCTCTACTTTTGTGTTTTTGTGACTCCTATCAGAACTCTTTATTATCCCATCAGCCACTCTAGAACAGAAACCGCTCTCTTTATGTTGAAGTCCTGACTGAAATAATATACAATCTGGTGCTCAATCAAGAATATGTGGAGATCACATTGCAGGATGTGCTGCGCAATAATATATAGCTGCTATTGTTTTCAATGTGATCATAGGGAAAACAACCGTAAATACACAAGGTACTAGCCAAACGGGCATTCAATTAATAATTATAGCCATCAATATCGCTACCAATATACATCCCGGCCAAGTAGATAATTTTCAGGCCATCGCATAACCTGTGACAAATTAAAAAAGGAATAATAACAAGTGAACACTCGATAAGTAAACAAAATACCCTTTTGAGTTAGAGTACATTTTGCGGCTAAGTGTTTCATAATGTTACACTGCATGAAAAAAGTGCTCTAGCACATTCAATGTCAGATCATTAATTTAAAC
Organism: Lissotriton helveticus; assembly: GCF_964261635.1. Lineage (NCBI taxonomy): Eukaryota > Metazoa > Chordata > Amphibia > Caudata > Salamandridae > Lissotriton > Lissotriton helveticus. The sequence goes on along the minus strand of NC_136063.1, from coordinate 190,394,532 downwards.
TGCAATGCTTGTAAAACGTTCATCGGAATCTAAAATAGACAACCAGTTAATGGATAAGAGCGCCTTCGTCAGCCCGCACGCTCTCCCCTCCGCCGACTACATCCTCCTGGGGGACCTCAACTTCCACCTGGAGAACAACAACGACCGCAACACCATCACCCTGCTCGACAACCTCGACAACCTCGGACTCAAGCAGCTAGTGACCACCCCCACCCACCTCGCCGGACACACACTCGACGCCGTCTTCTCATCCAGCAAAGACGTCACCTTCAGCCACGCAACAGGACTCCACTGGACGGACCACAGCTGCATCCACTTCACCTTCAGAAGAACGACGATCCACCACCTCCAGCAACAGGTTGCTCGAAGAAGCTGGA